>NW_015438365.1:404248-480997 GCF_001293395.1 Leptomonas pyrrhocoris
GGCGGGCGAAGGGCCGCGGGCGCGGGGAAAGGGGAACGCCGGGGGCGGGCAGAGCAGCGAAGCACACACCAACCGAACACCACACGGGCTGACCCCTTCAGGAACATAGTCGATTCGTTTTTGCTTGCTTGTTTGTTTGTTTTGGTCGGCCTCCAAAGGAAGGCGAGTAGGACAACACAAATAGAAAACCAAACTTCACTTTCCAGTATTCCACATGGAAGGCAAAGTGATAATAAGTGTGGAATGGTAACTGACAAATAAGGAACTGAAACGTCTCTCACGCCACTCGACGACGCTCTCCTTCACAGCTTTGACTAATGAAAGGGCAGCTTGGGAAAGAGAAAAGGAAAAAGAAAAGCACAGATGGATGAATTGTGAAAGAAGGTGTGAAACAAGACAAGCAAAACTAATAATAATAATAATAATAATAATAATAATAATGAAACGCAACCGAGGCGGTGCCAGCAGGCAGAACAGCAAGCGGAACAGCGAGCGTGCAACGGCGGTACCTGGTAGTGGTAGTAGTAGAAGAGAAATAAGTGAAATGTGAAGCCGCCTTCGCTCGCTGTCCGTACACATGTTCGTGTAGCTCGTGAGGTGGGGGAGACGTCGCGGTGTGTGTGTGTGTGTTGGCGTGCGTTGTGACGAAGCAGCGACAACGTTTTCCGTCACACTGCCCTCCTCTCTTATTCTTCGAAGATGTAGTGGCGCACATTCGCGGCGTAGAAAGGGATGTTCGCCACCTCGCGCCCGGGTGCGCCGTCTGCCGTCCCCAGCAACGTCAGCAACGGCATCAAATGCTCGTGGTAACGGGGCGGCTGGGCATCGGAGAAGCCGTCAAAGGACGTGATCCCGCTCATCTTCGCCACACGCTCCTTGTTCGACATCGACCTGTCCTGCAACACGGCCGTGATGGCGTCACCGAAGCGCTTGCCGGCGTTCGGCACACCGAAGCGATCGAAGTGGTGCATCGTGGAGCCGCTGCCGATGAAGAAGACGCCCTGCTCGCGGAAGGAGCGCAGCGCCTGGCCCATCTTGATGTGCTCCGCCGGGTCGTTGGAGCGCAGCACCGACACCGGGATGACCGGGATGGACGCGTTCCCAAACATGATCATCAGCGGCACAAATACGCCGTGGTCAAACTTGCGCTTCGGGTTGAGGGAGGCGTAGAGGCCCTCCTTCTGCAGCTGCGACACCATCTGCGCCGCCAGCTCTGGGTCACCGGGGGCGGGGTACTGAATCGCGTACGCCTCGGGAGGAAAGCCGCCGTAGTCGTAGTACATCTCCGGCTGCTGGCACCCGCCAATCTCCGGCGCAGCGGTCTGGTAATGTGCCGACACCACCGCAATCGCCCTCGGCGCACCGTAGCGTGCGACGATGTCCTTGGCGTGCTCCTTCCACTTGGTGACCATGGGCACGTGGTCCGGATCACCCAGCAGCGGCATCGGACCGCCGCCGTGGCACAGGTACAGGGCCGGGTATAGCTTCGCGGAAGCCGCAGTGGCCGTGGGAGCAGACATGGCGAAGGAGAGTGACGAGGTGGATTTAATGCTGATAGGGGTGGAAGTGGTTGTGTTGGGCGGTGAAGCCTTCAAAGGTGCGCCAGAGTAGTGGTAGCCAACGAGGAGAGCGACGGAAAGGGTAAAGAGTACAAGGACCCACGACATGAACCGGCGCATCGGATGGGAAACGGCAGAGAACCCGTGAAAGTGGCAAGCACCATGCAAATACCTGCTTGCTGTTGCGCGTTAAACGTTTTCTTTTCCTCTCTTTAATAAACGGAGCTATGAGGCCGAATCAAGAAGAAGTCGTGGTGGCTATTGCTGCGGCCACGTGTTCCGAGGACTGCTCTATATTGCTGTTATTGTTGTTGCTGGTGTGGCGGTAATGATAATCTTTCTACTCAGTGAAGGCCACAGGAATAGGCACAAAAGGAAAACTATTCAAAATCATACAAATGACTTTGTGAAGACAGAGGAAAAGCGCAGACACCAGACAGACTTTTGCGAAAGAAGCAATGAGAAAAGAGAGAAAGCGTTGGTGTAGAAAAGAGGAGAACACGGACGCAGCTCCGCACCCAGCCCTTCTGTACGGAAAATGTTGAGAGAGAGATAAAAGTTTGTGCTTTCCACTAAAAACCCTCAACGTTGACGCAGAGAGCCTTTTCTCTTCCCCACCTGTGTGAGCACCTGTCCTTGTCCCCACAAAAAGCTCGCAACGACGAGTTCATACGCGCAGGTTGAATTCATCGCTGCGACGATCCCTCATGCCGTCGGCGTTTACTTGTGTTTTTGTTGTTGTTGGGCTTTTTGAAATCGAACGTTTCGTTTTCTTTTACATTATGGGTCCCGCCCACCACGAGACGAGAGGTCGTCCACATACACAGCACAACACCCAACGCACATCACACAACCCAGGTAATCTTGACCGCATACACTACATCACAACGGCGAAGCGAGAGATGAAGGGAAGGAGAAAAGCAGGCAAGAACGCGCAGAAGGGAAAACGATGGAAGAGGAGAAACAGCGCCTCACGCTCATCACCCTTACTTCCGTTCCCAGTCACTCGAACTGATCCATCCGCCTGGCACATCCCCCGTAGTGACACCAGAAGATAGACGAGCTTTGCTTTTCTTGCGGGTCTAAGAAGCGAGCTAAATCGTAAAGAAAATTTCCCAGCAGCCAGATGAAAAGAGAAAGAAAACGTTTTTACGCAGAAAGAAAAAAAGAGAACTCATGTACACGCCGGTTTGCGAACATCTACCAAAAACTCCTACTTCCGCCAACGGTGTCCTTCTTGGTAGATGTCTCGAGAAGGAAAAGGAGAGGAAGATAGAATGGACACAAAAACAAGAAGGAAAAAAAAATGATTAAAGAAGAAAAAGGAAGAAAACGTGTTTGTGACGGAGCAGAGACGAGTGGAGACAGGGAAAGAAGAAGACACCCCCAAAGAAACGCTCCGAGAGCGACAAAAAGGATACCAAAGAATATCGCCTCATCTTATGCGGTATCGGTGTAGCCGCTGCATGCCGATTACTTATTCGTCTTTTGTTTGTTTGCTTTTTCTCGGCAACAGCTTTCTTTCTGTGGCTTCAGACACGAGTTACTCGTCCTGCTTCATGCACACAGTAAGAGCACGGAGCTGCGGCGCCCCACAAACTTAGAAGTGGGGCACAGAGATGACATTTGGTCTCACTCGCAGAAAGAACGATACTAACAAGAGTAAGAGAACGCCGTTAGATACACAAGCCTTTTGGGAAAAGAAACACACACACACACACACGCAAAAAGGATCTTACAAATTATCTTTTGAGGATTTTCCTTTTCGAAGCAACACCAGCCTCAAAACATACTTTTGATGCCAAACAAAAAAGGGAAAGGGAAAGAAAGCGAAGGTGAAAGTAGCACGAACAGTAGGAGTCAACAAACATGAAAAGGAAGCGACGGAACCACCTCTGAGCGATCGAAAAAGCGAAAGAAGAGCAGTATAGAAAGAGAAACGGAAAGAAAACACACAGCCACGGCGTTGTCCTCGCCAAAAAGAAACTCCGTGTTTCAGCGAAAGGCCAAGACACACATTAACAACGACAACAACAAACGTCCACAAGAACTCACACACACACGCACACACAAAGGTTTTCTTTGTTCTGCTCCTCCTTCATTTTTTTCTTGCCGTTCCCTGCAGCGATGATTTTGAAGTGCATTTTGTTCCGTTTTTTGTTTTGTTTTGGAGCGATCGTAAAAAACACAAGTTAGGAGTTCTTTGAAGGTATATCAATATGTAAGAGTGAAGAGACCAACACACACACACACACACAAACGGAATTAAAGAGATTTTTAATGTCAAGCTGCGCACCAAGTGAGGGCGCGAGAGATTCACTGCGGTGGAGAAGGAGAACAAACAAGCAGAGCAAGACTCTTACGTGGTTGTTCAAAACAAACGCGTTCCCCGATTGTTGGCAGAGCGGCAGTTCTTCCTTACACGCATCTGCGGCCACCACTACAGCTTCGACATCGCCATGGCGCGCCCTTTCTTTTGAAACGCTGTGTTGATCTCCCTTCGCAGTGCCTTAAACACGGCCTTGATATCGCGGTCGGCATCGATCTCCACAATGATGCCATCGTAGTGTTTGATGAGCGCCTCCTTCTGCTTATTGTAAATCGTCATGCGGTGTTCGTGCTTCTCTTTGGTGTCGTCGGAGCGGATTTGCAGACGGTCCACGATGTCCTCCGGCGGCGGGTCGCTCTTGAGGTTGTAGATGCGTCCCGTCACCGGATCCAGACGTCGGGACAGACAACGGTTTAGCAAGACTTCCGGCGTCACATCGAGAAACACCATCATGTCAAACTTGAAGCCGCGCCGAGAGAGCTCCTCGGCCTGGCGCAGCGTGCGGGGGAAGCCGTCCAGCAAGACACCGTTCTCCTGCACACTGGGGTGCCTTAGGCGGTTGCACACGAGATCTACCACGAGCGCGTCCGGGATCAGGTTGCCCTCTGCCATAATCGCCTTGCACTGGAGACCCAGTGGCGTCTTCGCCCGCACCTCCTCGCGCAGCAGGTTTCCCGCGCTGAGGTGCACGAAGCCGTATTGCCTCACCAGCCGCTCACTCACCGTACCCTTCCCGCTGCCAGGGGCACCGAAGAGAATGATAAAGAGAGGCATTACAACGCAAGTGTATACGTGAGGATGAAAGAAAGAAAAGGTGAGATGTCAAAGAGGCTGTCACTGCCCACTTACCACCAAACGTTAGACTTGTGATCGGGTGGGGAGAGAACACGTATCGGCAGCACGCGACGTTCAGCTGACACTGATGGAAAGGGAAAGTCAGAATGAAGAAAGTACTTTGAAATGATTATGCATTAAAAAAAACTCAGCGTGTGCGTGTGTGTGTAAAATCCACACAGACAATGAAAGCAACACAATATTACAGTAGTTCTTTTGAAGAATTTTTTGTGGTTTCCGGCACAAAAACCAAAAAAGAAGTCCTTTCGTCAATCCATCAAGTTCAGAATGACGATGGGGCGTCGATGCAGGCAGTACGACAAACAAAGAAAGAAAAAAGGAAAGGAACGTCGCGAGACGGAGAAATCCAACAACAACTAAAAGAACGACTGCTGAAGAGGAAAACAGCACTTGAAAAAAGATGGAAAACAAAGTCAACAGCGCGAAAAAGGAAACCAGGCAGCTACATTTAAGCCAACAAGCCACACCAGAGCTGCGTAAAATATGTGAAAACAACAATAATGAGAAGTAAAGAAAGGAGACTGAAGGAGTGGGTGAGAGAGGAGAGAGTGGGACTGATACCTGAAAAGCACGCCTTCCCTGAGGTAAACACTTTGCGACATGCAAAACCTAGCATCTACGGGGCGGCTCAAACGTCACACGCGAGAACGCTTTTGTCGAGTGCGTAGATGTAAGCGCCCCAGTCGTAGACTTCGCTGGTATCAGCACAAGGCTTTCAGAGAAGCCTCAAAGGATATCCCACCATTAGGGCGGTGATGCTCTCAAACGTTGGCGCCGCCAACACGGAAACGGCACTCCTTTTTTCTGCTTTTTTTTTTCGGCCTTGCACGCGGAGAACAAGAGATGCAAAAAGGTCCTAAGCACAGACACGAAAATCAACGCTTTATCAAGACGGCCGGAGTAGTAGTAACAGTAATAATGGAAACGCGACGTGCCATACGTTTCCGTTGCCGAGGAGAAGGAGGGCATGAGAGCGTAAATGGATTTTATCGGCGAATCAGCGCTCAAAAAAGGCGAACACTGATACAGACCTCACTTTTCGTCGTTCTCTTCCTTCCAATTGGCGACGAGAGTTTGGAAACACGTACATTTGTTAAAATAAAGAAAAAAAAACACGACCACCTCCCAGCACAGACTTGTGAAGAAAAACAACAAAAAAGAGAACACGGCGAACTGAATGTAGCACACCCACCGTCCCAATCCACTTGGATGCAATGAAGACAGAACACACCCAATAAACATTAAGAAGAAAACATCACAGAACATCGTAATAAGAACAATAAGAAGGATAGCGAATCAAGCGGAAAACAACAACAACAGTTTGTTTAGAGAAACTCTGTGAAGTCATTTCACGAGCTGGGATCCATTCTTTTATTATTATTCTTTGCAGGAGTAACTTGCACGTCCTACTCAAACATTCATTTAGCACACAAAAACAAGAGCAACAACAAAAAAATCCACGGCCATTTTATCACACTCCAACACCTTCCCATCCGCACTGCCACCACCAGAGAAAAAAACTAATAATAATAATGATAATCAAAAAGCACCTTCCATCTTAGCTGTAAAGGTCGTCGTCGTCTTCAGGGGCAGCGCCGCTGTTGCCAGCATCGGCGCCAGCGCCGGTGGACGAGCCAGCCCCGGCATCCGGGGCGGGGGCGGCGGTGTTGCCAAACGCGCGGCTCTGCTGCATCGACGTCCGGAACATGTCGTAGCGCCGAATGTCCGCGTCCGACACGGAGCGGCGCGCGCCACGCATCGCCTCCTCCACGTGCGCACGCGTGATCTCCGGCACGGGGTCGATGTCAGCGTTCTCGTCTAACTGGCCCGCTTTCTTGAGCTCCTCGAGCTGAATCTCCTTGTTGATGGACTCGCGAATGGCCATCTTGCACGCCCGCTGACACACACCAGCCAGGTCAGCGCCGGAGAAGCCGTGGGTCGCGGCGGCGATCTGGTCCACATCCACGTCCGACGCGAGCGGCGACTTGCGGAAGCTTGCCTTGATGATGGCCACGCGAGACGCCTTGTCGGGCAGTGGGATGTAGATGAGCTGGTCCAGACGGCCAGGACGCATAATAGCGGGGTCGAGCACGTCCGGTCGGTTGGTGGCGCCGATGATGAAGACGTTCTTCTTCACGTTCATGCCGTCCATCTCCGTCAAAATCTGGTTGATAACACGGTCGCTGGCGCCACCGTCGCCGTGGCCGCCGCGGGACTTGGCTACGGAGTCGAGCTCGTCGAAGAAGAGCACGCAAGGGGCGGCGGTGCGCGCCTTGTCGAAGACGTCGCGGACGTTCGCCTCCGACTCGCCAAACCACATCGTCAGCAACTCCGGGCCCTTAATGGAGATGAAGTTGGCCTGGCACTCCGTCGCAATCGCCTTGGCGAGCAGCGTCTTACCGCAGCCAGGGGGGCCGTAAAAGAGGACACCCTTCGGCGGAGACATGCCGTACTTCTCGAACTTCCAGGGGTACTCCACTGGGTACTGCACCAGCTCCTGCAACTCGCGCTTGACGTCCAGCAGGCCGCCGACGTCCTCCCAGGTCACGTTCGGCGTCTCCACGTGCGTCTCGCGCAGCGCAGAGGGGTTCGTCTTGGTCATCGCCTCGCGGAAGTGTTCCTGCGTCACACACATCGCATTCATCACCTCCGCGTCGATGGTGTCGTCCTCCCAGTCAATGACGGAGAGTTTCTCACGGATGCACTGCATGGCCGCCTCGGTGCATAGCTGGGCAAGATCCGCACCGACGAAGCCGTGCGAGTCCTTCGCGATCTTTTCGAGGTCGATGTCCTCGGAGAGCTTCATGTTCTTGGTGTGGATGCGAATGATCTCCAGACGGCCAATGTCGTCCGGTACCCCAATGTCCAGCTCGCGGTCAAAGCGGCCAAAGCGGCGCAGCGCAGAGTCAATCGTGTTTGGCCGGTTCGTCGCAGCCATCACGATCACTTGCGAGCGGGTCTTCATGCCGTCCATGAGCGTCAAAAGCTGCGACACAATACGCTTCTCCACCTCGCCCTGCGCCTTCTCGCGCTTCGGGGCGATGGAGTCGATCTCGTCAATAAAGATGATCGCCGGCGCGTTCTTTTCCGCCTCCTCGAAGGCCTTGCGCAGGTTGCTCTCCGACTCACCCGCCATCTTACTCATAATCTCCGGTCCGTTGATCAGGAAGAAGAAGGCACCGGTCTCGTTCGCAACGGCGCGCGCGATGAGGGTCTTACCGCTGCCCGGTGGGCCGTAGAGCAGAATACCGCGTGGGGGTTTGATGCCGATGTTCTTGAAGAGCTCCGGGTGGCGGATCGGGAGCTCCACCATCTCGCGAATCTGGTTCAGCTGCTTGCGGCAGCCGCCGATGTCGTCGTAGCCCACGCCGTCGAGGGCCTCCTCGTCTTCGCGGACGATGGGGTCGCCCTCGGAGTGGATAATCGTGTCCGGAGACACGATGCAGTAGTCGCCCGGGTCCACTTCCACTATCTTAAACTCGACCGATCGCATTGCACCGCGACAAATGAAGCAGTCGCCCTTCTTCACGGGGCGGTAGGACTCCAGGAAGTACGGCTTGAGGAAGTTCTCAAAGAGGTCGCCGGAGAGGTTCTCCACGGTGTCGTCGATGGGCAGCACGTGAATGCGATTGCCGTACGGAACATCCTTGCACGGCGCCACGCGAATCGTATCGCCGAGGTGGATGCGGATGTTGCGGCGGGCCACCTTGTTGATCTTGATCTTTTCCGGCGGGCACTCCTCGTCCTCCATGGCGATGCACACGGTGCTGCGGTGCTTCTTGCCTTTAACCATGACGGTGTCGCCGCGGAAGATGTTGAGCTCCTCCATCCGTTTCGGATTCATCGAGACGACGCTGTTGTCGTCGTTGTAGGGCTCCTCCACGATGAGCTTGTTCAGCTTCGCCTTCGTGTTGGCAGAGCTGTTTGTGTCGGCCATCTTTTTCCTGTTCTTTTTTGTGTTTACTTCTGGGTTTTGCTGCTGTTGCTCACGTGCGGAACAGCAAAAGGAAAAAAAAAGGCAGCGGAGACGCGGATCCAGAACGCAGTGGAACAGATATTCAATACGGCTTTCCAAAAGGTGTATCGGTGTCGTACTTCAACAACCGTGGAAATGCCAGGCAGCTGCGCCGTACGATCTGGTCAGAGTGGGAAAAGAAGTGTCTTTTCCGTGTGACCACGGAGGAAAAGGGTGCAAAGAAAGACTAGGGCGAATATGGGTAAAACCACAAAACGTAGCCGCGTTTGATGGAGTATCCAAAGGAAGAAAAGAAGATGATCTGCAAGAATAGATGCTCTGAAAGGGGAGGAAAAGGAAAGGAAAGAGTGAAGATAAAAGCGGAGGCACAGAACAAAAATGGAGAAGGAAACGAAAGGGGGGGGGGGAAGGAGCTCGGAAAGAGGGAGAAAAGCGCTCTTGACGGGAGCACTGAGCAGATAAAAAGAAACGTCATCTTCGGCGCTCCGATTGCTGCTGCGGCCGCGAAGCTGTAAGCTACGCGCAGCTCTGGGACGTTTTTGTCATCAGTGTTGCAACAAGTCAGACACTCACCTGATGTTACGGGAATTCTTCTACGTTTGAAAACTTAACCGCCGCAAAGAATGTATATATTTACTCCGCAGTTGAAATGGACCTCCTGGTCAACCGTGCAGGTGTTGCTTGCTAAACCAAAAGATTCAAAAACAAGCGAGCGTCCTCGTGTTGTACGTTCGCCTTGTCTTTCTTTCCATTCATGAGAAGCAATTCCCTAAAAGGTAAACGTGGTTGCGGAAACGCACAAAACAGCAAAACAAACAAACAAAATTTAAAAAATGTAACCAGTCACGCAGTCATCGGGTGGGACGACTGTGCAGGGACACAGACGAAGACACCCCACCGCCTGCTGGTGGCACGAAGCGTGAGTGCGCAGAACACCGTTTCCCTGCTCGCTCGCTTCGCATATGCGAAACAGAGAAAAAAAAAAGAGCGACAAGAGATAAAAGAAGCAGTTTGAAAAGAGAGAACGGAAAGGAAGGGAAAAGTATGTGATAACAAGGTGTCATAGATGGAGAAGTTGACATGTACCGCTAAACGAAAGCCACGCGTACGTCTACAAAGAATGCGATGAGCGGAAAAGAAAAAGAAAAGAAAAGAGAAACCCAACCAGCAGCAGTCCTGACAGATTCCGCTGAAAACCGTCGCACCGTCGCCTGTTCCACGAATTGGCCCGCCTCAACGCGGCAGAGAAAGAAATAAAAAAGAACGGACAACACGTACGTGCACCACTGAACCAAAAGGAGAACTGTTTCTGTCACGTTATGCTTCATTACTCTCCTGACAAACTTCGCTTATAACGAAAAAAAAAAGGGATCAGCGGTTTAAAGCGGACAAAACGTCCATCTACGCGTCTTAATGAAAATAGTTGTAGACGAAACGTGAGAAGGCTTCCACAGCGCTATCGAAAGCACGACCGGAGAGGGAAAGGGGAGGGCCAGAACACCCGCGAAGCTCAAATGAATGCGGTTGACGTTGTGCAAGCACCCACAGACACGCACATACACATCATCCTTCACACAGTGCCGTACACAAAAACGGAGACAATGGTAAAGTAAAGCCCTCCGATCCAAATCGCCAACGCCAGCAGCAGGTAAAGATAGTAGTTGCAGCGTCGGAGCGTGTAGGGACCCTGAAACATTAATAAAAGGTAATCCTTGTATTCATAGTTGTCCTTGTCGCCGTTCAGCGCGTGCTCTACCTGCAAGGCGAGAAGAGTGGGCATCGTGATCATGAGGTGCACCCCGGCGAAGGCGCCAAGAAAGCTGGCAAAGATGTTGATCGTGTCGGCGCCAAGCACGATGGCGAGGGCGCCGAAGATTACGTTCAGTGCGAGACGCAGCGAGAACGCCTTTTTCTTGTCCTCGTTGATGTTCACCTTGAAGGCCTTGTCCACGATTTGGATTGCCGGGACGTACTGAATTGGAAAGCCGAAGATCAAACTCAGTCCCAGCAGCACCTGCAGCAGCCGCTTCACTGCACTGGGGGGTAGCGCGAGCACGACGGACGTATGCAGCTTCTCGCCGTACGCGATGTAGCCCAGCACGCCGAAGAAGATGTAAAAGAGAACGAGCGACACGAGCGTGTAGCGCAGGAGATGACCGTACTGAACACGCTTCTCCGGCGGCAGGCTGTTCTCCACCGGCAGCACAATTCCGACCCCCTCGAGGGAGAACATGTGCCCCGACAAGAAAACGATGAGGCGGGCGGTGGGTACCGCCGCGGCAACGCCGGCGGCGACGCCTTGCGAAGAGATGTGCTGCACGTCCACCACCGTGGTGCCGGCCAATATGATCACCGCAAAGATGCCCGCCAACATCGAGGCGTACATCAGCAGATGCAGCTTGTTCGAGATAAACGTCATGGGCGTCACAACGGCGGTGCTGATGGCGACGAAGGCTGGGTAAACCCACTTCTGCTCAAACAGGGACGCCAGCATGGACGAGGCATACTGCAGAAACATGATGCAGAAGCCAAACTGCGTGAACACGAGGGCAAACTGAGTGAACTTTTGAAACCAATCACCCAGCACAAACTCCACGACGGCGGGATAGGTTTTGACCTCGACGTGGTTGATGCGGTGCTTCACGTGCAGCAGTGAGACGGTGCAATCCACCATGAGAGCGCCAAGCAGCGCGATGCAGATCGGCCCGACAACGTAGCCGGCGTCTTTGTAGTACGTCGGCAGCAGGAAGACACCGGCACCGACGTTGCCCTTGAAGACGTGAAACACGGCACCGTAGAGAGAGGCGTAATTGCGCCCGCCCGGACCGCCCGTCGACGACGCGGCGCTCATAAAGGAAACGTCCAAACCGAAACTCGTGAACTCCAGGTTTTCCTCGCTCACGTTTCCGTGGAAGTGGTCGCGACGACCAGCCTTGCTTTTGCGGTTGCCGGGCTCTGAGACGTCGATCACGACCCCGTCCTCGTCCACACGGGCGGCCTGCGTGGGCGGTTGGCCGTCACAGCTTGTTTCGTGGAGTGCGCCATCACACTCCTCCACAAGCTCTTCGGGTACTGGCGTGGCAGGGACGCTGTTGAAGACGGCCAACTGCGGCACAGCGCTACCCCCACGCGGGGTGTGCGCCTCACTCAGCGCCGGGGTGACAATGTTGCTCTGCACA
Organism: Leptomonas pyrrhocoris; assembly: GCF_001293395.1. Taxonomy (NCBI): domain Eukaryota; phylum Euglenozoa; class Kinetoplastea; order Trypanosomatida; family Trypanosomatidae; genus Leptomonas; species Leptomonas pyrrhocoris. The sequence continues at coordinate 416,147 of NW_015438365.1, forward strand.
GACAGCATGTTGCTGAGAGAGGAGTTGTTGCGACGAGGCGGGGTCGGTTGCGCCAACGGGTGGCCGCCGCCATCTATATCCGCTGCATGACGGGGGGTGGAATACGAGTGGACGACCGACGCTCCCGTTGAGCGTGGCGGCGACGACTCAACGCTCTGCATGGCGGTGACAAGGCAGGTCAGCGAAGTAGACGACGCGTGTGCTGGCGGAGGCGGCTGTACCGCGGTGCGAGGCAGCGTGGGCATCGCCGATAGCTCTGCGAAGGAGGTCGTCGACACGCATTGAGAGAGAGCAGGTGACTGCGCTTGGCTGAGACCCGCCGCGGCGCGACTGTCGTCGTTGCTGCCCCGCAGCTGAGCCAGACGCGGGGCTTCGACTTCCATCACGTTGGTGCCGCCGTCTACGTTGGGGAGAGTCGTGTCGAGATCGCGCATCTCCATGGTCTGCACCGTCGGCGAAGAGTGGGCGGACATGACTCTTGCAGAGTCATTCACGTCTCCGGAAAGTAATAATCATAATAATGCGCAAAAATGTATATAACCGTCAAGTGACACAATGCGAGAGAGTGACAGTACGCTGCTTTTCGTGAAGGGTGGATGCGTTGAGCGGCGTGAGTTAACGGATTCAAACTGTGCGAATTACAAGAAGAAAATAAGAATAATAATAACAATAAAGAACGGCATGTAAAAGTGCGCAATACCTCCACGTCAATGAGAAAGACAAAAGAGGGCGAAGGAGGTGGAGACTCAGACGGGTTCGAATTATTACGGCGAGTCCCCTGCAAAGAAAGACGGTGGAAAAGAGCAAACGCAAGCAAAGAAGAAAGCAAAACCAGTAGCGAAATGCAAACGCGGACTCAATCACCGCGTCGGGGAAAGCTGGCTTCCAAGAACATGACCCCAAAGCCAAGAATCACCGTTAACGCAGCTGCAGATTATGGCGCGGCAGCGAAGCTAGAAAGAAGCAAACAACAAAAAAGAAATGCGGCTTCACAATTGTATCAGACCTCAATAAGTCTGTGAAGCAACGCAAAGAATACAAAAGGAACTACGATTGCAGTCGTACAAAACGACGAGGAATGCAGAAGAGGCGGTGTTCGTTCGATTTGAGCGTTACGATTCCCTTGATGCAGGGGAAAAGGAAAGGAGGAGAAACAAAAGTGAGCGAACGGAGAAGCTTGAGTCGGAACACAGCGTACATTAGGAAATACGCGCCAGATTAGCGCCGAGAACACAGCCGTAGCATCCACCGTTCACGAGCATTCGCTTGCGATATCCACGAGAAAAGCGTTTCCAGAACACAACTTTTCATTTGGATACAGAAATCAGCATCGGGGTTTTATTTACTTATTTATTCATTTGATGCGGTCAAGAAGTCGTGGGAAACAAAAAGCCTACGTGTACATCGAGAATAAATAAATAAAGGAAGGAAGTGCAACGGAATGCAGAACACACACAGAAGGAAAAAAAAGGCCGGACCTCAACATCACTGACGGTGGATTCTCGCCACTACAGCTGGAAGTGAAATGCGCAACGCCTCCGTGCCACGCGGGTTCTCAAGAATCGTCGCACGGGACGCCGGTAGGTTGCCAAGCCCCCACAACGCACGATTGCCACTCACCATGAGACTGTCCAAGTCCTTGTACTCCAAAATGAGGTGGATCAGCAAGTCAATCAGGTATGGCATGCTCAGCGCCCCGTATTCGGCAACGTTCATGCTTGTCACGGCGATCGTCTTGGGGTATTGGGCGAGCTCAGCGACGAGGCCGACCACCATCTCCATGAGAAAAATCTGCTTTGGCTTCTCCTCGATGAGGCGGATCAGATGATCCACAATCTTGTGCTGGATGAGGTAGAGAGCAAAGTGCTCATCGAGCCGTACCAACGTTGCGAAAAAGCTCAGGGAGAACTTCTGCAGCACGACGCTCTCGCGGTACTGCTGAAAGCCGGGGTAGAGCGCGTTGAGGGCGCGGTCGCCGAGTTCGTGCGCGAAGTCCGGCGACGCGGCGCAACCGGCGATGTTGTGGAGGAGAACCGCCCCAAGCTGCAGCACCGTCTCGTTGGACGGGAAGCCCTCCATGACCTCCACAATCGTCCGCACCCCCTCGTGCTCGCATATCTTCGCTAAGTTCGCCTCCTCGCCAATGCTGATGTTCCACAAGGCGCGCAGCCCCACCTCGGCCAGCGTGGTGTCGTTGCCGAACAGAGACAGGTTCTGCAAGATGACGTTGATGCCGCCATTGTCGGCGACGCTGTTCACCAAATTTGGATCGGCGGTCAGCTCGCACAGCCGGCACGTGACCTGCTGCGCCATCGTCTTTCCCTTGAAGTTGGCCAGGATGGCTACAATGCGTGAAACGTCGTTGGTTACGTACCAGGTCGACCACATGTCCTCAAAAGAGATGCCCTCTTGGGGCAGATGAGGCAGCTGCACGTTGGCAAACATGTGCTTCACAACGGAGGTGAGCAGCAGCACTCGATTCACCACGCCCTCGCCGTCGGACCGGCTCTGCGACTGAAGGCCCACGAGCTGTCCGTTTTCATTAAAGGCCGGACAACCCGCCGTCACCCAGTTGCCGTTGGATTTGAGAAAGCCGAGGTTGCCGCGGCACCGCAGCACCTCCTCGAAGCGCTTCTGCTCCATGTAGGGCACCGCCATTGTGCCCGATGCGTTGGAATTGGGCGAGGCGGCGGGGGTGGGATAGCTGCCGCCGCCACCGCTCTTCTCAAGTGGTGCTGCGACCCCGGAGCCCGGCAACGCCAGAGAGGCGCCGTCCCCGTCGCTGGCGCCGCCACCACCGATGGGGTGCTCCACGATGAGCAGCATGTCGCCCTCCGACACCGGTGCCCAGCCTTTCTCGGTGAGGGCGACGTGGGCGGGCGTCACGTTCAGCAGCGGCGCCTCGTCGCACTGCACAAAGCAGTAGTCCATCTCCTCCGGGTAGCGCGAGGCGAAGTAGTAGCGTTGTGGCTGAAGAGCCACATCCAACGATGTCTTCTTGGTGCCCTCAAAGAACGTGGCGACGACGCGGGCGGCACGTGCTTGGCTCGGCACGGCAACGGACGACGTGAGCAGCAGCCCGGGTCCGACCAGCACGCCGGAGCCGACGGTTTCGTTGGTGTGAACGTCCCGCAACCGGCACACCGCCGGAATGTTAATGCGATTGTTGCTGGTGAGCGGCGACGACATTTTCCTTTTGTTGCCGTTGTGGGAATGGTGCTCGTATGCCTCACGGATGTGACGTGTGGTTTCAGCTGGAGGAAGACGAGCAATAATCAATACGCGACACACCTAGAAAACGTGTCCCAGCACGTATGTGTGTCTGTCTGGTCAGTGTTTGAGTTTATTTGTGTGTGACTGCAAAAGAAAAGAGAAAGAAGAAGAAAAAACAGAAACGACAACGGAAAAGAAAAGTTAAAGCGTCTGCGCACGTTTTGCCCTTCAGTCTTTGTGCACCGTACGTGTTGAAGCACGCCAACGGAGGACATAACAGAAGGGGATGCTAACCGCAGATGTACACGAGGAAAAAACAGAGGGGATCAGCATTTTCACGTGACCGCACGAGCGTAAAGAGCCATCGCAGCATTTCAGCAGTTGTGACCGTGCGCGTGCCGACGCCGTATGAGACCCAAGCAGACACACACGCACTCACAGATATACATCCTGTCTCTCCAACACGCTTGTCCTGTAAACAGCTTGACGAGGCGGACGTCCTCATCTGTGGGGTTTGGACTCTCATCCTTCTGTTCGTCTACCTACACAAAACGTCCTTCGGAAAGGGCCACTTTTTCTGCCCCCCTTCGCTCTTCGGACCTCTTGAATCTGCCATGTGGACGGTTATGAAAAGGAAAACAACGCGGCGTGGTCGAGACCACGCAGTACACGTTCACGTCCACAATGGTGAGTACCAACACGAGCGCTACGAATAAAGGAAAAATAGACAAAAAGAAAAAGGTAGCTGAATCCAAACGAATAGTGAAACATATCGGGAAACCACACACGTAGTAGTTATGTATGAACACCATTTGGCGATAGACGTGCTGCCACGGACAGCGCCGACGAACAGCGACCTCAGCTCACAGTACTTTTCGCACCTGCGTGTATACAACTTTACAGTCTAGAGGTTCGCTAACGTGTCACTGGCGTCGCGGGCACGCAGCTCCCCAAACGTGAAAGAGCGGCGGCAGCTGAAACAAAAAGCGGCCTTCGCGTTCGCCGGCCCCTTCGCGTCGGGGCTGCAGGACGTGAGCGGGGTGAGGCAATTTGGGCAAGGGCCGCGCTCGATCTCCTCCGTCACAACGAAGCGGCTGGTCGGCCACGGCGTGTTGCTGTTCACTGACACGTTGCTGCGTTCCTGCGCGTCGCGGGCTGACTTCCGGATCGAGGACACCGCACGCCCGTTGTGCTCCACCTCAGCCTCCGCTTCACACGGCCTGCGTGGAGTGTCGAGGACGATGGCGTGCGAGAAGGCACCGCGCGGCGTTGTCGAGGCGGAGTAACCGCGTCGTGGGGAAGATAATGCGGAGGTGTGGCGTCCGCGCTGACCGGCCGGACCGGAGTAGCTGCGTCTTTGGGGAGAGAGCGAGTCAGGGCGGGTGTGGTGCCCGGGAGGGCCCTCGCGACGACGCTCTTCGCGCTCGCGGCGTGCTTCGCGCGCGAGGCTCTGCTGCACCTTCAACTTCATCTTCTCCTCCGCCTCCTTCGAGGCAAAGAGGGTATTCCGCGTCTTGGCCAGCTCCTGCTGCAGCCTGGCGATTTGCGCGTCCTTGCGCTCCTCCATCGTCGGGTACACGCGGCGCGTGGGTGGGGAGGCCTTCCTGGTGTCATTCACCTTTCGTCCGGCCGCCGACGGCGATCGCGCGGAGGGCCGGGGATGGGCGGCGGCGCGCTTCAACTCCTCCTCGAGTTCATGGCGGCGTGCGTTGGCGCTGTCGAGCTGTGCTTGAAGACGCTCCACATCGCCGTCGCTCGCCTGCGCCATCTCCTCCATGCGCTTCACCACGTCCTTGTGCAGGTTCCGCAGCTGCTGCAGCTGCCCGGCCTGTGTGCGTATCACCGTCATGAGGTCGTCTAACTGCACGATCAAGTGCGCGGCTTGATGCAGCGCCCGCGCAAACTCCGGCGAGTCCGTCACCGGGCAGAGGTGGTCTGCACCTTTCCAGTGGGAAAGGAACCGATTCGCGAGTTCCTCCTCCTCGGCGGAGCGCACCTCCACCACGCGCGATTCGACGCAGTGACGCAGCGCAGACAGCAGCGTGCGCGCGCCGATCTGCACCTCACTCGAGAACGCGGCAGATGAGCCCGTCGTGCGTCGCTCCTCTTGCGCGACAACCGTTGAAAGGTCTGCCACCGTGTACGACGGTTGAACCGTATCGTTTAGCTGGTAGCGTTTGTGGCTTGCAACCGCCCGCCCATTCATCGTATTATACGAAGAGGTGGTAGTGGTGGTCGCTACCCAGAGCTCGTCTCGCACCAACACGTCTGCCTTCGCTTTTACGTGGTGTCGACACCAGCTCGACCAATAGCGTTGCAGAAGCGCTTTCCGCGCGAAGAGCTCCAAGTGATCGGCAGCAACCTTCGCAACGGCGACAAATTTGTTTGCGCGCAGGGAAGGCTGGTGTTGTTGATACACAGGCTTTTCCACTGGGTGTGGTTGAAGGCGAAGAGAAGCTGGTGGGAGACCGATTGCTGTTTTCGACGTTACCGTCGTCGTAGAATGGGGCGGCAACGGTGCAGCCGCCTCCTTTAGCGGCTCAGGTTCCTCTTCCTCTTCCGCCTGCGGTGCCGGTGCGTTACGGCTGCTGTCGTACGAGGAGCTGCGCTGACTCGGCGGTGCCGTCGGACGCGTGGCGTCATCGTCGGACACGTCTGTCTTCGCCTCTGTAGGAGAAGGGAGAGCAGCAACGCCGGCGGAGAAACCGGCCGTTTCGACAGCCATTGGCGCCGGAGGCGGCGTAGACGGGCGCTGGGAAGGATCAGGGGCAGTAATAACAGCAGCAGCGGCCGTATTTTCCATCAGCACGAACGGAGAGACGGGACTCGCCTGTGCAGTTCTCTGCGTCACTTCAGCTCCATCGCTTTTGTGAGCGCCGTTGCGCTGCTCCGGCGTGACCGCTGCCTCCGCTCCTTTTCCTTTGTAACGTGCCCGGTCCTCGCCCTCCTCCTCCCTATCGACCTCGTCGTCCTCGACAGGCGAGGCCGGCTTTGAGTTGTATGGCGAGGAAGAGGAAGAGGCGTTGTCCGGCACCACTGCGGGGATTGCCTTCGCGGTGGCGTTTGGTGCGCGTGGGGAGGTCATGGGGGAGCTGCTGCCGACAGTCTGGAGCAGCTCCTGCACCTCCGCATCGGTCAGTGCAGGCGGCTCCGGGCCGTAGCGACGTACCAGCTGCTGGATCGCTACCTCTTCCTTTCCTGCGAACTTCTTCAGCGTGCCCTCTACGGTGTGGAGTTTGCTGGGGTTATAGGTGTGGTACAAGGCTAGCAGTCGTTCGCGATAACGACCTCCCTCTTCCCTCCCATCTGCTAATACCGGCGTCGCAGCCCTCAGTTCAGGATCGGACGCAATCGGATTTGCTGCCGTCTCGATCCCTTTCGGTGCCACTGGTGATGGGTCAAGCGGCGGCGACGAAGCGGTGGCGGCGTCTTCGATGGGGGAGGGGGTCACCGCCACCTCCGCGACAGCCGACACAGGGGCTGCCCCCGATGCCAGTCGTTTCTCTGCGTGTTCGCCCCCTCCCATTGGGGGCGCGGCCGACGAACCGGCGTCCCCAGCAGTAGTAGCAGCGGCAGCGGCTTCATCGCTGGCCTTTCGTGCCCGCGCTGCGGACGCTGCGGCTTCCTTGGCGGCCGCGATGTGCTCCGGCGACGGCTCCGGACCGTACATCTTCACCAACTGCTTCAACACCATCGCTTCACGGTCCTTGTACTTCTTGAGCGTCCCGTCCACCAGGCGCAGTTTCTTAGGGTCGTAAGTGGCGTACATGGCGGTGAGACGATCTCGATAGGTCAGCGGGCCCTCAGAGGCAGCTGGCGCCGTACCAACCGGAGCCGATGGCGCCGCAGAAGTCAACGCAGTATTGCTGCCGTAGTCATCCTGCAAGTTGCGCGGCGTGACGGGCAGTGAGTCCGCCGCGGTGGTGGTAGCAGCACCGCCTGTCATCGGTGTCGGTGGTGCCTCACTCATGATGATGGTAGTCGCCGTAGAGGCGGTGGCGGCCGGCACTCGCGGTTCTGGCGACGTCGCAGTGGGGACGGGCGGTTCTGGTCCGTATTTCTTCAGCAGCTGCTGAATCACCTCCTCTTCCCGACCGGCGTATCGCTTAAGGGTGCCGTCAACCTTGCTGAGCTTCTCGGGTTCGTAGGTAGAGTAAATCGCAATGAGGCGGTCGCGGTATGACGCGCCATTGTCCGGTTTCCTGCTGGCGCTTGCGATGGCCGCGGGCGACGTGTCTAACTCGCCTGCAGCCGGTTCGGGGCCGTACTTCTTCACCAGCTGCTGGATAACGTCCTCCTCGAAACCCGCGTAGTGCTCCAACGCGACATCTACCTTTTTTACCTTGGCGGGGTCGTACTTGAGAAACATCGCCTGCATGCGCCGCCGGTAGTTTTCCTTCGCACGAGGAGTATCCATCGGGGACATGGAGGTGGGCGACGTTTCCTTCTCTCTACCCAGACCGCCGGCGCCGTTGACTGCGCTGTTGCTCTCCGAGAGCGAGCGGGTCATGCTCCCACCCGCGTCGGGTCCTTCGCGGCGCACGAGCAAGAGAATGTGCGGGTCGTTTTGCGTGCGATCCAGCTCTACGGAGTCGGGGGTCTCGGTGGAGTGCAGTGGCCCCGCTGCGGGTTGGTAGTGCCCTGCAGAGCCAGATTTGGCCGCGGTGAAGAGGTCGTAGCCGTCAAGAGGCGTCTTCTTGCCAGCTGCCTTTTCAAGTTTTTCGAAGATGGACTTGAAGGTGTCGGAGTGCTTCGCCTCTAAGTTGATGCCGCCCGTCAACGGGCCGCCGAGCACACGGAATTTCATTGGCGATGTCTGAAATACACTGCACAACGCAGAGATAATAACAATAAAAACAAAAACTAGTTCTTTGGGAGATGACACAACTCTTTATGCATCAGACCCTCGATAAAGCTTTTGATGCCCTGTGCAGCCACGGAGAAGAATTGCGAAGTCAGTGACACAGGTAAATTAATGTGGGAGTCCAAAACAACCGTCCAGAGAAAGATGCCAAACGCATCACAGCAAAAATGGATATGTATGGCTGCGATCTTCACCACAGGAAACTGTACGCGTTGAAAGATATCAACCAACACAAAAGAAAAGAGCAGCTGATATGTCGCCGCAGCACACAGGTCACTGGCCGCAAATACAACCGCAACGCGAAGACGATGTACGCTGAAACTCGCGCACCCACACACGCTTACATACACACTCACTTCCGTGATCGCAGCCATGAGGCAAAGTTAGTGCAGTGAGCAGAGGGAAAAGGGAAGAGAAAGAGCAAGGAAAGTGATAGAGCGCTAAACATATATGTATCTTCACATTAACGTGGAGTGGAGGACGTCTTGTGTTTCGATCGCGTGAAAGCGCGCTTGCATATATATATATTGCACAAATAGTAGTAAAAAGAAAGGAAAGAGAGACCTCTTCCCCGTTTTGGTGTTGTCGCTGTGTGCGATTGCCGCCTGCAATGCGAGCCCCGGCAAACCTCGCTCACTCTTGCAGCCGTCTTCTTTTTTTGTACCAGTGATGGAGCAAGTGAACAGTAGTCTAAAAAAAAAGTAGGGAAGGTGAAATTTGTGTGTTGAAGAGCAGCATCAACGCGTAACACTGTCTTGAATCCCGCGGCTAGCCGCACTGATGCGTTGCAGCAAGCTACCAAACTCTTGCTGGAACATGTACCTCTTTTCTAAAAGTGCAGACGCATCTGCGGCGTACTGGCAGCGGTCCGACGTCCTGCGCAATTCGTCAGCAGAACACAAAGGTGTCCTGCAGCTGCCGTGGGCAAAAAGATCTCGCACCTTCGCTGCCGCGGTCTTGCTATGAACCTTCGACTGCAGCGCAGTCCCATCGCTTTCGGCGTCTTGCTGGGAGTAGCCGCAGCGCGGGCAGCACCACCCGCTACCGCTGTGCATGGATGGGGCTAACGTAAAGGTCCAGCGTCCAAACCGCTCCGAGACGCAGAGGCCGACAACGCGCTGGAAGTCCGTCAGCGCGTCACATGCGAGTCTCATCCGGCCCTCTATCTCGTCGCAGAGGAGCTGCTGTATAGCAATGGAGGAAGACGGCGGTGGCGGTGCCAGAGGAGGACGGTAGACACGCGGGTCCTGCGTGAAAGTGCCGTCTGAGACGCCACCTACAGCGTATGACGCGTACATGGTCTCTCCGTAGTGGAAAAGGTGAACACAGGAGGAGGGGGATAGGGTAATCTATTATGCAGTTCTCTCTCTCTCTCTCTCTCGCTGTTCAAGTCGTGTGCAACCTACAAGGAAGAGCGGAAAGAAAAGTTCTATTGTAACAAAAAAGGCTGTGGGGTCTTCTCAGTCGCCCTCAAAGCGAAATGAAACATCCGAGAGCAGAAGAAAAAAGAAAAGGAATCGCGAAAGAGGGAGAGACGAGAAGAGTGGGACAAGCAAGAAAATTTCCTCTGTTGGTGGTGGTCCCCCCAGCAAGTAGATGAAAGTGAAGACACGCGTACACTGCAAAGCGGTGTACACGAGCGAAAAGAAGGTCGCCAAGACGTTCCTCTCTTGAAACGATGCACCGCGCACATTCGCATCAGATATTACCCAAACCAAGAGAAAGAGTTATATGCTTGTCGGGAAGCCTTCGTTGTAACCTTCCGAAAAAGAAAAAGTGCTCCACCTTCGCAAACAGATGTGCGCAAATGTGGGCAATCTGGTTTCGTTTGCGAGCGTTCACAAGCAGCGTATCTGCCCATGCGTTGTTCGCAGTGCCCTACAGTGGCGCAGTCACCATATGTTTTCTGTTGATTCAAAGTATGTATTTTGTTACTTGAATTCTAGTTGCGTCTGCATTCACTACGCCTATGTGCACCGAGAAGAGAAAAAAAAAGCTAGAAAAGTGACCAGTTTGATACGTTCAAAAAATAGTTTATGTTTCTTCCTGCTTTCACTCCTCGCCTCTTGAACTCTCTTCGCATTGTATCCCACTTTCTTCTGCGGCTCCAGAGCCAAAGTGAGTAATCAGTCCTGCTAGGTTCTACAACAGAACCAAGATAAACGTTTTCCTTTCTTTCGAAATCAAAAACGAAGAAAACTGAAGGATGCAGTGGAAATGCAAGATGCCTATTTGAAGATGGTTAATATATATCACTTTACCTTTAACGCCGTACAAATCTATTGCTTCATTTTTCGTAGCGTTTACAGTGTACATCACACGCTTATTCTTCTTAACATTTTTCGCTTAATCTTTTGTATTAGGAAACGCGTTAAATCCCTAGAAAAAGAACATTTTTCCGCAGTTTCATTAAATCGAGCACCTCCGACCTGACGTCGTCTTTTTATCCGCCATGTCAACGCGCAAGCAGCGCTATCCACGCACGTTACAAATACTCTTACCGGGGAAAAAATAAACACGACCACAAGAGAGGGCGTGAACAGGCTGGGAGGAAAACGTGCCAGTGCACGGAGGTGCAAGACCACAAATTTTCTGCTTTCGCTCGCCCCTCTTTTCTTTCCTAAGAAGGCAATTTGAAGTTGCGCGTGTTCATCACAGCAATGAAAAGAAAAACGAAGACAAAGTAAGAGAAATAGAGTGGGAGTAGTAGAGGGATTTGCGCAGTTGTCTCCACGGCAAACGCACGCTCACCTGTACACGTGGGCACCTGTGTGAGTGTGTGTGTGAAAGCCCTACCGTGAGACACTGCGTCGTCACGCCTCTCTCCCCCCTCTCACTCTCTGCGTACCGCGACTCCCCCTCTCGCCGCCGATGCGACGATTACAACGGGGCGAAGGCGAAAACGATGCCCACCACCTGGAGTGCCCAGGCGGCCACCAGCAAGCCGAAGCCAGGGCCGTAGTTGCCCATCGTCTTGAAGCCGGGGATGTCCTCGTTGACGATGTTCGTGTTGTTGCCCTGGCAGTTGCGGACCTTGTTGTCGGTGTTCCAGCCGGTCGTCTCACAGCACGGCTTCTGGTAGTACATGCCAGCAATGATACTCCACGGGACGATGCACAGCAACATCGCGAAGGCGCCGATGGCGCCAGCGGAACCCTTGGTGACCTTCTGCATGACCGACAAGAGGCCCATCGCGAGACCGAGCACCATGAAGCCAATCGTCATGATGCAGAACGCTTCTACGACCTTGAAGTTCACACGCACGCGGTAGCAGAAGGTGTGGGTGAAGTCGCGGTTGTAGTAGCCCGTCTGGCTGCAGCCAAGCTTCATGCCCCAGGCGCTCACGCAAAGCTGCTTTGACGACGAGGCGAGCTGCGGGTACACCTTGTTGCGCCACTCGTTGTTCATCTTGAACATAGCAATCGGGGTCGCAATAACGACAAAAAGCAAGGCGACGAACTGCAGGACGCAGTAGATGATCAGACCCACCACGGGATGTTTGCCGCCACGGTCGTACTTGTTCTTCTTCGCCGGCTCCTCGCCGTTCTCGCTTTCGGTGTGCGGTTCCTCGTTCACTGGCTCGTTCGCAGGCTCGTGCGACGAGCTCGTTTCCTTGTTCTTGGCGGACATTGTTATTTTTCGGTTTGGCTTGTTCGGTAAACGTCGAAGATACAACGATCAGAAACGCTACGCACCTGTGCGGATATGTATGTGTGAGTGGCAGAGTAGTAGAGTTGCTCTTCCTGTTGCTTTCCTTTAAAAAAAAAAGAATCTTCCTTGTGTGATATCTCCAGTGCTTCTGTTAGTGTACAAAAGCAGCCGCAGAAGACCAAGAAGAAGAAGTTCCTTTTCGAGGGCAAAGAAAAACGGACAACGTTCACAAAAACAAGTACCACGTTTGGATTACAGGGGTGTTGCGCGACACGAACGGGGAAACTCGAATCTCGGCTTAGGGATTGTTTAAACTGCAGAATCAATAGATCAGAAAACAGGGGAGAGAACAGGTTAAGAAAAGAGGATGAGGGGGAGATGAAGCATTTGGCGAGCATTGATAGTAGAATGTGAGGTGCACCCCATTCATCGCCCGCTTCTACCGCAGGATTCAAAGAACAGGGACGAAACTCTCGACGTCGGAGGGCAGCACTAACCCACAATGGCCTCCCCTCATTGTATGATAACCCGTGAAGGAAGCAGGAGACAACAACAACAATAATAATAATAATAATAATAATAATAAACGAAGTGCAAAGCGACGGTACAGTGAACAATGACCCGACACGGCCTCCTGAGGCCGCAACCTGCGCTGCAACATGTGGCTAGCCAAGACTACCAAGTCAGTCATGTTCCTTTTTGGCGTGTTGATTTTTCAAAGGCGAGACCAAAAATTGAATAAACCCCGTGCTTCAGCACTTGTTGCTGGTCGGGCTGCAACATAAAATGGTGCTGACTACACTTCCACTTCATAGTGCTCCACCAGTCTTTGAAAACACGTTACACCCACCCACATACATTCACGTACTAAAACTCACAGGTGCTCGTGTACACAAATATCACACAATGAGATGAATACCGGAACATATTACTTCAAACTTTACATATCTTTCGGTGGTGTACGCCAGAGAGGATAGCGCACAAACGCCCGCATATACACACAAGCTAGGGGGGAAGAAAGCGGCAACGTAGGCATAAAAGAGGAGGAAAGCGTCAACAAATGCAAATGCGCGTTACAAAGCAGAGAATACCATGCACACAGCGTAGAGCTTGTGAATACCATTCGTTTTTTCTCAGCTCGATATCCCCGAATTCACGGTGCACGTTCAACTGCGAGGAAGATGCGTCAGAGGCCGTTCCACAGCATGTACACTATTTTACGCTTTCTTTTTGGGGGCGATTTACGTGCGTAGTGCGCACGTTCTCATTTTTCAGTTCGCGCTCTTACGGCCCTCACCGACGAGGTCACCGCGCAGCCGTCGTGCGATCTCCACCGTCACATTCTTCTGCGCCCCCGTTGCAGCCGCAGCACCGGACGACGCATCGGCGGACGGTTGCGTGTGCTGGACGTAGGAGTTCAGCTGCTGTTGACGGGAGGCGCGGTTGCGTGCCAGAATCATCTCTCGCTGATCCCGCATGTATTGTGCACGTCGGTCGAGCTCTTTCTTGTTCGGCCCGGTCGCCGCAGCAGGCGGTGCAGCCGCGTTCATCGCGGCGGGGGCAGTGGTGGACGGCGCCACGGAACCCGCAGAGCCGGTCGGCGAAGCTGCGGCCGCTTTCCGTGCGATGGAGGGAAGCGCCCCCTGCTGATGGCCAATAGGAGGGAGGGCAGTGCTCGGCGGAGGTACCGTCGGTGCAGGTGGTTGAGCAGGCACCGAAGCAACCGGCGCAACGGTTGGCGCCGCATTCTTCGCTCTATTCGGCGACGGCGCCGGTGGAGGCACCGCCTCGGGAATCGCAGGGGAGCTGAACTCAGCGGTAAGGCACCGGTTATCGTTGTAGGAACTCTGGTTCGCGCCGGTCAGGGTGTGGTTCTGGATCTGCACAATCTGTGAGTTCTTCTGCTCTTCGATGAGTTGCAGACGCTCTTTGCGGAACTGCTCCACCTCTGGCGTCCTCGCACGGCCGCGTAGAGCCTCCTCCAGCTGGATCTTCTGCTGCTGCGCATCGCGCTCCGCATCTTCCACCTGCAAGTTCACGCTCTCCTGCGCACACACCTCGCTGTAGGCGCGCATCTGCTCTTGCGAATTCGGGTCCTGCAAGGAAGCTGCAAGGGCGCGACGCAGCGCCTCGTCTTCGCCCACGTCGCCGTTCGCGTCGATCGCGCGCTGCGCACGGGCCGGCATCACCTCACTTTCATCCTGCAGCTCCGCCGAGGTGGTCATCGCACCATCGCCCAGATTCACCCCGCGCGCTGTCAACGAAGCGCTCGCCAGAATGTCCAGCTCCAGGTTTCGCTTCACCATCATCGTGTAAAAAGAGGAGAAGTTGTCGGCGTTGAAGACCTGCATGAGCATCTTCTTGGCGGCGCGGCGCTGCGTGCGGGTGTCGGAATCGCTGCCGTGTTCGTGCAGAGTTGCGCGCAACGCCTCCACCGCCGTCTCCATCGGTACGCCGAGCTCCACCACACAGCTGGTGAGGAGGCTGTCGACGAGCTCCCTGAACTTGTTGTGGACGACGGTGTACTCCAACTTCATCTCGGAGTCGACGCTGAAAATGCAGCAGTTGTCGTCGATGAAGTTCTCCACGGGCGTCTTCCACAGCGGCGACTCCGAAAACTGGACGAGCGCCTCCGTGATCCAGCTGTTCTCCTCCATCTTCGCTTTACTGCTGTTGGCGTGAAGGTGTGTTTGTTGGCGTTGCTGAGGAAGCGAGGTAACAAAAAAGAAAAGGAATTCAACACGTAGTTCTTTAAAACAAAAAAAAGGAAAGATGGTTGAGAGCAAGAAAAAAGTGCACAGGTGTAAAAAGAAATGAGTAACGGGAAGGGGTGGATGCAACCGCTGACAGCTGCTTTGGGGGGAACGATGCAGACGAAGGTGCGCTATTCCACAACGTGGAGGAAAAGGGTTTAAAGCTTTAAAAAAAAAGGTCGAATAGGCAGAACAAAGGCAGGAGGTAGTGTCCCAACAACGACGGTCTGTTAGATCGTGGCCCGCCGCCTAATGTTTATTTGTTTGTTTGTTATTTCCTTGTTTTTGCTGAAGAGCCGATTATTGCTTCGACGTGTTCCAGTAAAAAAAAAGAAATTCAAACCGAGATCCGCGCACCAGCATACAGACACACACACACACACACACACACAAGCACACAAAGGAAAACGAAGAGCACGAACTAGCTTCCTCGTGCGCACTGCAACCAAAAACAGCAGCGTGAAAACGGTTTCCTTCACTGTATTTTTTTCTCTGCTTCACATGAGGGTGTTTTCAACGATCGAACAAATAAGTGATGCTGGCGCTGACGACAGAAAAATGAATGGCTCCGTGTTAGCAGGCGTTCGCTGTTCGCGCGTAGATATCGAGGCGAGGAAAGCGATTCCGACACAACTAACTACCGAGGTGCGAATGGAAAGCACTGGGGAAGCCAAACAGAGCGCGTTTCGACAGGAGGTAGCATCCCAAATGCAAAGACAACGAAGGAGAGTTACAGGAAGGAAACACAGTGAGAAATAGTGGCTCGGGGTCTTCGTGCATGCATAAAAACAGCAGTCGTTGTTGCCGCGGAATGTCACATACCGCCGCTGCACCCGGCACCGACCGAGGTGCTCTTTGCTTGACACATAGTTGCACTCTCACCGCGTTCGTATGGTCACCGTATTTTTTGCGTATTTTCCCAATCACAAAGGGAGAAGAAGATATGTGAACACACACAACAAAAAAAAAAGAAGGAAAAACCGCCGCAGAGGTCGCTCTACGGCCCACCGAGACGCCACTCCTCAACTTACTGCGTCGAGCCATCGAGAACCGTGGCAACCTCGGCATCTTCTCCGTCCTCTGTGTCGCCGGCCTCATGGCGGCTATCACGTAGGCTGCGCGTTATGCCGTCTGCCCGGATCCGGCTCTCGTAATCCTCGAAGCAGTCGCTCAGAGACTCATTGCAGTGCTCGCACACCTCCTTCACGTTGAGAATTGTGTCGCGGAAGCAGTGGGGGCAGCTGAGAACGGTGTGGAGCGACGGCAGCCGGCGCCGCGTGCCGCACTCCGGACAGGCAGAGATGCGCGCGCGGTTGTACACCCCACAAGGGCACTGCCACCTCGCAGGGAAGTGAAGTGTAGTGGCCGCCCGCGCCGCCTGGCATTTAGGGCACTGCGTTCGCACCGGCAGCTCGCCACCCGAGTACACCGTCGTGGAACAGACCTCGCAGACCCACACCTCCTCACTCAAGTCGAAGGTGCGAAACGCCTTGCAGTTTGTGCATCGAGTCGCCTGACGATCGTGATGGCCGTGCCCGCAAGCCTGGCAGGTCCACTCGAAGTTGTGCAGACGCGCGCGGCAGCGGTAGCAAGCCAACCGCTCCGCCCAGTTCGGTGCCGCACACACGGGGCACACAATACGCGTGGGAGCAGCGTCCCCAGCGCGCGCAGCAGTGCTCGCCGTACCGTCGCCCGTGGTCACTTCAGCACCGGTAGCAACGCTGTGCTCAACCCCTTGACGTGGGATACCGCACTGTCCGCAAATAAGAGCTTCTCCTGCATTCTTGTGACTGCACTCCACACACGTCCAGGCGCACACGCGCTCCTGCGCCTGTCCGCAGCCCAGGCACGCCACACGGTCTTGACGATTGGTGCTGCCGCACTGGCTGCACAACCAGTAGCCTGGTGGCACCTCGCGTTGATGTCCACAGCACTGGTGCTCCTCCACACTGTGCATCGAGCAGCAGTACGGACAACGCCAGTCACCATCCGCGATGGCGGGGATGACGGAGCGGTTTTCTGCAGCCGTCGTACCGGGGGCTGCGGGACTGGCCAGTCGCTCTGCCTTCCACTTCTCCTCCTGCTCCCGCTGGAGTCGTTGAACGTGGTCGCGAGATTGAAGACATATGTCGCAGAAACTCGCGTTTCGCCGCTGTGGGACGTTGCAGGTGGAGCACCACCACGCTCTGTCCAGCAGCGGCACCGGTGTGCGCTTGCGCCGAGGTGGGATTGCCGTGGTTGTACGCGCGGCGATCGAAACGGAGGCGTGCTGCAATTTGGCATCCCCATCGCGTGCGGCATTCTCTGGCAGACTCGACGGCGAACATTGACGGGCGCCCTCAACCGTCTTCGAGTGCAAGAGTCCTTTTGAATCCCGCACTAACGGGTCCACTACGTGCTTCCATCGCTCGCGCAGATCCTTGAGATGGTCTCGCGCTTCCTCTTCTCCGCTGCTGCGCGAAGCTGGTGCCACCTCCTCAAACATGACAGTTGTGGGGGCCATGCAGGTCGCACACAGCTCCCAGCGAGCGTCGTTCCAGTCGCGGCAAAAGGCACAGCGGACGAGCGCGTTCGAGTAGCGCGTTGGGCGCTCTACCTTACACTGCCGGCAGCGAAGAGAGAAGACGCTGTTCATGGCGTGTCTGCATGCCCGACACGTCCACTGCACCGGTCTTTGCGAAAAACACGTGGGGCATTGCGTTGCGGCTCGCGGACACACATGGTCGCATTGCGGGCACGTCCACGTCTGCACGCCGGTAAATGGGTTTCCGCAGCTGTCACACATGAATTTGCTGCGCTGCGCACGAGGCGTAGCGTTTGGCGGAGGTGTTGAAGCGGTGGTGTTCAAATGGGCACAGTGCGTACACATCCACATCGGCGGCATGAGTGCGACGT
Organism: Leptomonas pyrrhocoris; assembly: GCF_001293395.1. Classification (NCBI taxonomy): domain Eukaryota; phylum Euglenozoa; class Kinetoplastea; order Trypanosomatida; family Trypanosomatidae; genus Leptomonas; species Leptomonas pyrrhocoris. The sequence goes on from NW_015438365.1 coordinate 433,523, forward strand.
GGCGAACCGGCGGGTTTGTGCTTCGGTGCGACGCGGCCGCGGGTGCACCGCAGTTCCGGCACGATTCTTTGCTGCTTGACAGAGAGTTATAGGTCTGGCATTTCAGACACATCCATTCCAGCTGATCCTCATCGCCAAGGGAGGAAGCCGCAGAGCGCGCCGCTGTGGACGTCGGGGACGCTTTTCGTCGAACAGTTGCAAAAGGCTCCGCCGTGGCGTGAAGGCGGCGAGCGTCGGTGGCGGTGCTGTGCTGACCCTGTTCCGTTGCTTCACATGAAGCCTCGGCGTTCGCTGCCGCAGAGGAGGTAGTGGGGCTAAGACCGTTGAAATGGCTTTCTGTCGATGTCGGTACAGTGTCTGGTATTCTCACACCATCCTCGTCTGGCGGTGGAGCAGCGGGGGTTTGGCTGCGGTCGTCGGCCTCCGCATGCGCGTCAAGAGTCGATGTCTCCTTTCCGTCTTCCTCGCGCTGCCCGTCGACCGCATCTGGTATTTCTTTCGGCGGCGTAAGGCCGGTGCTCCGTATCGAAGATGCACTGTCCTTCGCGGGTGGGTGGAAAGCATCTTGCACCAGCATGCGCACCAGCATGTCGTCATCGTCTGTGGTAGACAGACTTGAAAGCGATCGTTGCCCGCGCACGCGATGGGCTTCTCGCTGGGGTGGTAGGTGCAGAGAGACACCATCAACCAAATTTGCTCGACGCCGCCGCGTTACTCCGCAGAAGAAGCGCGCTGTCGGTGGTGCGATGGCACCTCGCATCACGAAGGGGAAAGCTCTCATAGTTCCACCGGGAGCCCCTCTCAATACGTACACGCCGATGCGTCGGGGCGGTTAATAACCGAAGGGCCTGTCAGCTAGATATGCGCTAGGGAGAAGTTGAGCAACAACAACAACAACAACAACAAAAGGGGGTGGTGGGAATAGTTGCTGTGGTGATGCGACTTGAGAGAGGGATGCTGGTGCGACACCCAGCGCCATTTTGTGAAAAAAAAAAGGAAATATATCACTTAGCATCTTTATGACAGCCAACAAACACACCCAAGCACACACATCAGAACAACAACAAAGAGAAGAGCAGGTAGAATTTCTTGGGCCGCTCATTCCTTTGCCTCAAGAAGGCAGCAATTCAAAAAATACGGATGTATATACGCGCCTCCGTGTCACGGAGATGGAATACGAACAAGGTGCGTATCGCTACTACCGTCACTGTAGTCTGTCGTTTTTCCTTCCTTTACGTAGATGTAAACGAATGGATCAACACCCCAGGCAATTTCACGAACTGACACAGGCAATTAGGACAACGCCTGGGAAATAGATAACAACGCAGACAGCCGCAATAGAAGTACGCCGGCATTCAAAGGAAAACACCCCGAAGAAAGAAACACAAAAGGTCAGTTCTTCGGTCCTCCTCATCTCAAACAAACATGTCCACACTCTTGAATCTTTTGCAATGACAACAAGCCATAGCAGCAAATCATACTAACCAGTCGCCTCTGTTGTGAAGATCGAAACATTCCCAAGCAATGGGAAAGAAAACAACACATTCGTCACCTCACCCAACACCGAAAGTGCGCTCTTTGGCACGAACGCACGTCTATGCAACGAAGCTGCTCGAACGCGCTTCTACTACCCCATGCCTCCTCGTGCCTGGCGCTCCTCCTTTACAGCTTCACCGGTCGGCGCGCCTTGGTGCGGCGTGGTGCCATCACAGTCGTCTTGCTCGCGCCGCATCGATAGCATTCCGGGCGGTTCTTGAAGTTTTGCGCGTAGCACTTCGCACAAGTCCACTTGTCCTTGTCCACCTTCCACTGCTCGTTCATCTGCCCCTCCGCGGGTTTGTCATCTGCGCCGGTTTGGAAGCCCTCGTGCTCGAACTGCGGCGCGATCGTCTCATTCGACCACTCATTTTGGTTCTGCGACGCACGGCCACACTTCCAGCAGTCGTGCCGCGTACGGAAGTTGCTTGCCTGGCAGTGCGTGCAGATCCAGTTGTTGTGCAGCGGCGCCCTCGGCGCGGCAGATTGGTCCAGGGCGGTGGCACCAGCACCCCAGCCCGTCATCGCAAAAGGATCTTCCTCCCCGGCGGTGGTGCCTGCCGCAGGTCGCGCCGTGCCGCACTGAAAACACTCGGAGCGTCGAGAAAAGTTGAGTTGGTGACAGCCCGGACAGTACCACTCACCACGCCGCCCATCCTTCTGTGCCGTGACGCCGGCTCTCCGGTAGTCGTCGTCGGCATCAATCTCCCGCAGATGCTTCGGCTCCGTCAGTGGACGCTCCAGCCCGCAGCTGCGGCAGACCTTATCGTAGATGCTCGTTGCCGTATTGCAGCCCGTGCACGTCCAGCACACCGGGATCGTCGTGTGACAGTGGAAGCAGCGCGAGCGACTGAGGTGGTTCATGGCACCGCACAGGAGGCACTCCCACTCATTCGGTTTAACGTGCAACCCGCACTGCAGGCAGTTTTCTTCATCACCCGGATTGATGTGTCCGCAGCTGGCGGCTCTGCACATCCAATCAAAACCTGGCGGACCGACCGGATCGTGTGACGCGTCGAACACTGCCTTCGCGGCTGAGCTACGTCTGCTCCGGCGATGAATAGAGGAGTGCCGGGTGGCGGTATTCTGATCAGCCAGGGTGTAGGGCCCCACCTTTGGGATCTTTAAACGCTGCCTACCGAAGCCGCTACCTCCGCCGCTGTCGCTACCGTTGGCAAAGCCACTGTCGCCGTCGCTGCCCAGACCTTGACTAGCGAAGCCGCTGTTCACCGTAACGAAGGACGGTTGCGGCGCGCGCAATGACGGATCGAGGTTCTGCGCCCCTTCAAGTGGGTCGGCAAACTGGTCGTCGGCGTCTTTGTACGTGACAGAGTCGTAGTTCTCCTGTTGCTGCCGCAGCGCGGCGGCTGCTTCGTGGGTGCGGCGCAACGCTTCCTCTTGGGCCGCCGTGCGTGGGGCCATGTCGTAGCCACAAAACCCGCAAATGCTGTTGTCCTCTAGCTCGTCAATGCGGTTGTTCTCGCCGCAATCGGCGCACATCCAAAACGCCTTGCTCCGCTCGGACGGAGCCTTGCACTGCTTGCACTGCTTTACCCCAGCGAAGTTGGCCGTGCCGCAGTCAACGCACTTCCAGCGTTGCCGCACCGGCTGCGCCGTCCCACACGCCTCACACTGCATCGCGACGGCTTTGTTCACTGTGCGGCACTCTTTCTTGCCACACATCCACGGCCGCACTCGGTTACTGTTCCACGACTGTCGCAGTGGTCGGGTGGCGATGGTGTAGCGGCGCCGTGCGGTGGCGATGGCGGCAGCAGAAAGAGACGGCGAGGACGCTGCATTGCATCGCGACACTATCGAAGGCCGGAGAACGGCATATGTTGTCGTTCGAGGAGTCGCGGAGTGCAGTGCCTGTCCGAGCACCGTGCCCTGCGCAACGCGTCGCGCTGTAGAGCGCATGATTTCTGAAACGCGAAAGATGAGCAGCGGAAGACAGAAACAAAACGGGGAAAGAAAAAGAGAGAGAGTGGAAAGGCACGTTCGCAGTGAAACGGAAGAAAACAAAAGCACACGTTGTTCATTGAGACGCCCACTACCTCGTCACGACGGAGCTCAACTCGAGAAAAAAAATGGGGTTCTTTTTGCTTGCCTGCTCACAGATTCCACGCACTTCGCAGTGACTGCATGCGTACCCACAACTCTTTCCACACCAAAAGAGAAACCAAGGAAGATGGTCAGGGGAGAAACCGCGGGTATGAGCAATGAAGCGCACCGTTCGCCTGCCTTTACCAAAAAAACCGAGGTGTAAAATAATGGGTGTTAGCCATTGGAAAAGAGCCCTTGATTGCTCGTTTGTTTGGCTCCTTTTGAAGTTATTGCATTGGAAATCATCCACCGGCGTTCAAGAAACAGAGAGTCCCTGCGCAGAAAGACGGAGAGTGCGACGGCCCACCACTAGTGCACGCATCTAGCAGACAGGGAAAGAAGGCTCCGGTTGGATGTGCGCACTGGTGAGGAGGCCAATGGCATTTTTCCTTCCCCTTTCCGTTCCTCGTCACTTCACTCGTGCTGTCAACGGCGTTGTGAGCACACAAACTCGCGCAGACGGTGTGGCGTCACACGCGGACGGCAGTGAGGTCGCACAGTTCCATTCTCAGCTATCAAATTTCCTTTCTTCATCTTCTTTTGTCTCGGCTACTGTTGATAATAAAACCATTTTGTTTTTTCACTTTTTAGCGCCATCAACGGAGCGTTAGATTTAACATTTTATAAAGAAGAGAATGGCATCAGCGATAACATTCGCACTTGCGTGTGTGTGTGTCAGCGTAGCGGAAAGTAGAAAAGAAGGGTGTCACACTCCGTGCTGCGAATACGTTCGTGGATGTTTTCCTCCATCACGCGCTACGTTGCGCTTCACGTTCTCTTGCTATCCTTTGTGCTTCATGCACCGCGCTCTCTACTATTCCACAGAATCACACTCACACAGACATGTCACCCGATAAGCCCTTCATTCTTCGTGCAGATAGGAAAAGACAAGAAAACAACGCCAGTGTTCCACCTTTTACTTTCGTTATTCTTTCCTCTCTTCAGGAGGTTGTGTCTGCAGCGTGCACGCATACCTACACGCATATGCGCTTACGTTAACACCACCACCAACGATCGTGCGTGCTGAACACCGTATATAGGCATTCGTTTTTTCTCTTCTGTTGTTGATGGTGTTTGGGAGAGGACAGAGGACGAGAAATAACACACAGAACAGCATCACTAATAATAATAAGGCACGCGTTGCGCTCGTGGAGGCAAACAACAACGACCAAGAAAAAAGAAGAAGAATCGAGGTGGTGATGGAAAAAGAAGAACTCACCAAGGCGACAAAGCAGCGTTGCTTCTTAAATCTTGTTCCAGGCGACGATGTCCATGGACTGCACCTCATCCGTGAAGCCGGTGATCATGTCCTCCAGGTCGTCGCCGGAGACCTTGTCGTCCTCGATCACGATCAGCTGCTGCAGCTTCTTCACGCCGAACGCGACCGGCACGAGCTTGTGGTCGCCCCAGATCAGACCGTCGCGCTTGATCGCGTGCAGCTTCTGCGCCAGCGCCTCCAGGTCCACCGTGTCGTCCCACGCCTTCACGTCGAACAGAATCGACGACTTCGCAATCACGTCCTTCTTCGCCTTCTTCTTCTCTGCGTCCGCCTTCTTCTTTGCCTCCAGCGCGGCTGCCTCCTCCTCCGTCGTCTCACCGAACAGGTCGATGTCGTCGTCGTCCTCCGCAGCAGCGGCGGCAGCCTTAGGGGCGTGCGCGGCGGCCTTCTTGGCGGGCTCGGAAGTCTTCGCACACTCGCCCTTCAGGAGCTCGTCGCGCTCCGCCTGGTAGTAGGACGCCATGCGGGCAACCCACTGGACCACGTTCTTGTTGCTGCCGAACATCTCCTCAAAGATGCGGGCATCCTCGGAGCTAGCGGAGAAGCCGGACACGAAAGGCTGAGCGGCCAGGCGGCCGTTGACTTCCTTCAGGGTGGACATGGTGGAAAAAATAAGAAGGTAATACTGAAGAAGTTACAATTAACTTGCTGCGCTCGAGACGAAATGATCGAAAAGAAAAGTTGATTTGCGTGTAGATCTGTTGTGGCAACCAGGCAAGAGAGGCAGAGGAACACAGGTGCGGTGATGAGAAGGAACAGCAGACACAGAGAGAAAGAGAGAGAGAGGGTAGGCAAGAAAGCTCGATCCACGAAACATTCGAGGCACCCCAGTGCCTTCCTCGTCGAACGAAAAAAAAAAAATAGTACGAGTGGTATTATCCATTCATGAAGCTTCGCTGGATACTTTTGATTTTTGCCAGCGGGAGACAGAGACTGTTGCTTGCAACAACAGCGGTAATACAAGAAGACCTTTTCATGGCACGTATGCTGAGTGGAATCTGATGGCGCAATTCTTCTGCGTTGGTTTTAAGCAGCGCTGGGGCCGCAACTGACGACTGTTTGTGAGACAAAAAGAAAGGGGAACAAACACGGCGGCAGCAACGCAGCAGCGACAAAAGGAACAACAAAGTGCGAAGTCACTATAGCGAATTCACGTTCGGAAAACAAGAACTACACGCATATGAATGTTAAGCAGACGGTTGCAATTCGCTCTCTCATCATTGTTAGGGCATGAACAATTCCTCTCCCGCTGCATTCACAGCTTTGGAAAGCAGAATCACGTAATTCGCCTGAATGCCGGTCGCTGTCACCGATTCGACAATCTCGTCCAGCGAGCACACACGAACGAAGACGTCGTCCGCGACGTACTTGTGTAGCGCCGGCACACCGAGGGAGGCCCTGATGTGCGACGCGCGGTCACACTCCCGCGCAAGTCGTTTCAGCGTAGCGCCCTTGTCTGCTGCTTCTTCACCGCCACCGGCGTTGCCGCTTCTCTGCGTGTGGGTAAGGGCGGCGAGCAGCTTTGCCGTCAGCGCCGCCGTGAGGGACGTGGGAAGGGAGGTTGCAAATTCCTCCGGCGTGAAGAAAGCGCTGATGGTGGAGTACGGAAGAAAGAGGGCGGCGTTCTGCACCCCCGCTCGTGCAACGGCGGCGCGCACGTGACTTTCACTGCTGCGACGCCACCGCGGAACAGCCGACATCATCCGCTCAAATGCCAAACTCGCCAGCCGCACATCACAGCGATCGGCGACAACAGCAGTAACAGCAGTAACGGTAAGAGAGCCTTCTGCGTCGGCCTTGATGTCTTGGGAGTCGGTTGGGGCGGCTGAGAGACGGTAGTTGCGCCCCAGCGCCAGCCGTCGCGCCTCCTCATCCGTCAACGTCGTCTGCCCGTCCAGGAGACGCGCGTAGAACTGGGAGGTGACGCCGACCCCACGGAAAAAGCCAAACACGGGACGTCCGACGAGCCCCACCATACCCGACGCCACACCGAGGAGAAAACCGTTTACGCCGCCCTCGCGCGCACCACGGATCGGCTTCGCTACGGCATCCACCACGCCGCCGCTCACTTCGGCGAAGACTTCGCCTAAAAGACCGCGACGTTGGTCGGAAGAGGGTAGCAGCCCGTCTCCTCCTGTAATGCTACCTGCGCTACCACCGTTCGCTGCTACTGACGCCGAGGTAGCCGCCGTTGAGGACCCGCCCGTCAAATTGCCGATGCTCCGCGCCAGCGCGGAAACGGAGTGCAGCGTGGACGAAGTGGTCGTGCGCAAGAAATCACGCGTGCCGGCCCAGCGGCTTTTACCGGAAGAGTTCGTCACCAAGTCCCACACCCCACGCGACCAGCTCCCGAGCAGCGCACGAGGGTTGCCGAGGGCGTCGAGCGAGCCGACAACTTTATAGCTTTGCAGCAGCAGCTGTGTGCGGTACAGCGGCCACACAAACGACTGCACAACCGTAGCAAAAGAGGTGGCAGACAGCAGCTCCACGTTCGCGAGCTTCACCTCTTTCAGCTTGATGTCGACTCCCTCTATCGAGGGGATGAGGTGCGCGGGCAAAACCCCGAGGTTGCGGAAAGGGTTGTAGCAGCGATCGCCAGAGCGCGTGTACGTGACCTCCGTCGCAATCGCGGAGACGTGCAGCTGGTAGAGGAAAACGTTGTACACCCTTCGCGTGCTGCTACGGGACGGGACCGTTTGCGGCGCTGCACAAGGAAGATCACCTGTCGTCCGTTTGACAGAGGCCGTGGCGCGGGTGAACTGCGCACTGCCGCAGGATGATGCCGTTGAAAGCCGAGAATTCAACTCTTCGCGAACGCTCTCCGCACAAGTCCGTACGGTGAACAGGAATTCATCGTGCAGGTGGAGTGTCATGGGTGGGACGGTAATGCGCAGCAGCTGCAGAGGCAACATGACGGTTCCGCCGGCACCAACATCCGGCCGGGCAAGTTGCACCTCGACGTTGCACCACGAAGGGTCTTTGAAACGCGGCACCGTAGCAGCCGTGGCCGCCGTAATCGTCGAGGAGGACAGGGAGGACGTGCTGTCACCGCCATGAATACCGACGCTTGCCGTCGCCGTCGTCGAAGGATCGCTTCTCGCGGCTGTCGGATCCTCGGAAGATGGATGGCCTTCGATATTTTGCGCTGTCTTGGAACTCATGCGGAACACCACCGGATACACGGCCTGCGGCGTTGTTGCGTCCAGCACCTCGACAATGCCGACCGACGCACTGCCCAGCATGCGGCGCTCCGTCACTGTAGCACTGCCGTAGACGCCCACGATGCGCACACACACCACATCCACCTCCAGCTGCCGCAGAAGCGCGACCACGTCTTCGTCCGTCGCGGTAGACGGCACCGTCAATGCCGTAGTACCCTCCCCGCGGGCTCGCGTGCGCAGTCGGCCACGTGCGCTGCGTGCGATGACGCTTGTGCCGGAGAAATGCCCTGTCATGGGCACAGTCACCGCAGACAGGTACATCGTGCAGCGCGGCACAAAGACCTCCAGCTGCGTCAGACGGCGTGGCTGGCACAGCATGTGACTCTCCAGCTGGCGGGTGGCGACAACGGTGACGGTGAACTGATGCGTGACGTGATCGAGATTCACGTAGACATAGGCGTCAGTCTGACCCACCCGCAACCCGGCAGAAGGGGCGGCGGCGCACTTCAGCAGATCCACGTCGACGCTGGCGGTGAAGCCTTTGTGCCGGTTCGAATGCAACGTGATGCGCACGCCCTGGAACTCCAACGTGGGCACCTCCCAGCAGCCGAAGCTGTTCGACTCGGCGGCGACGACGTAGCTCCACGGCGGGGCGGTGTGCGAGCACAACGCCGTAGAGACGGCGTTCGCTGACACACGCACTGCCGATGGCGACGACGCGGGGGACGCGGACTTGTTGCCCTTCGCTAACGTTTGTGTAAACTGCAGGGTGGTGTTCAGTCGATTCACAATGCGGAGCGGTGGTACGGCACGCAGGCTGACCGACACGCACAGACGTCCATCAGCGGTGCTGGACTGCAGTTCGAGACAGCGGCAGTGCTCTCTCGTGGAGAAGGGCGGTTCATGTCCGCCACGAGGTGCCGAAAAGAGACAGAAGGCATCGGCGCACGGCTCCGTGGTGGGCGCTGGCGGCGCACAAACGTGCTTCAGCACAAGCGGCAGCGTCGACGTCGCCAACGAGAGAAGTTTGACCGGCGGTGACCACAGGTGCGCAGGCGTCGGCGCGGCATCCTTCCCGCCGTAGCAGAACTGCACCTCCGGTTCGACCGTGTGCGCAGCGAATCGCCGCAGCTCCCGTACCTCCGCTGGAGGGATGCGGATTTCTTCGATGGCCCCAACCGGTGTGTCGCCCGCTCGCACGTAGGGCCGCACGCACAACGTGCGGTGGGGATCGGCGTTGCGGACACAGCACAGATACCGCAGTTGCAGGGCCGCTGCCGCCGCTGGACGCCAAAGGGACGTGCCCGGCAACGTCTCCGAAGTCACGGCGGACGTGACGAATTCGGTCCCTGCGTCTTCGGCAGCAGACACGGAGTAGAAGACGGTGCAGTCCCCACGCTCATCAGCAGAGAGCACGGTGGCGGCAATCGGAGTGGTGAGGTAGTACGGGTCCGTTTCTTCCTTCCCGTCTGCAGTCGTTGCCCGCAGCGGCGTGTCGCGCACGGTGAAGCCGACACGTTTGGCATTCGGCGCCAGCGTCGTCACGTACTCAGAGAAGAACAGAGGAAGCAATTGCTGGGGGTTTAGCCGCCCCTGCGCGTCCGTCCCCAACAGCGGCATTGGCCTAGAGGCATCGCGCAGGTAAACTGTCTGGGTCATGTTCGAACGCAGGAGTGCCGCACAGCGCACTACAACGACGGAGCTACCGCGGCGCTCCAAGGATACCGCGCCTTGCGTGTGTGTGGCGTTCTGCTGCAGGCGAATGTACGACGGTGGAGACTCTTTAAGAAACAGCGGAGCCGCGGCGGACCACCACTGCGACGATGACGACGTACACGGTGACTCGAGCTGGAAGAACGCGGCGACGTTCGCCTCCAAGTGTTGCAGCGACGCGGGCATCCACTGGAAGCACATCCCGTTCTCGACAACAGCGGCGCCGATGACGTTGCCGTCGCCTTCAGTGTCCTGCGCCGAGACATTCGTGGCCGCTGCGCGTGCCGACGACTTTTCTTCGCCCTCGTCGTGTTGTTTGACCGCTGACTTCTGGCTGACGGCGTTTCCCTTGGCGGGGAGGCACAGGTGCAACCGTAAACGGCAGCCGGTGCAGTTCCACAACGTCCACACCGGTTCCACCGTAACGGCGTACTCGCACGGAGGGAGACAGTCGGAAGAAAGTAGTTGCGATTGAGGCTGACTGCGGTGACGCCTCCACGTGAGCTGCACGACCCGATTGAGCAGTGGCGGCGCAGCGCGATTCGCAGCTTCGCTCTCCTCTTCCGTCAGCGACGTCCCCGTCGCCGTCGAACTCGTCACGTGAGAATGCGGCGGACGTAGCATCACAGGAAAGGAAATCGTTGAGGAGTCCACCACCTGCGCTTGCCGCCCCCCGGATAGCGCACCCCGGTGGCCATTGCCGCTGCCACCATCGTCCGCATCCTTTTCGGCGTCAACACCCAGCTTCCGCAACCTTGCCGCAGACGCATAAGCATCGGCGGTTGCGGCGCTCGTCACGATTTGATCGGCCATCACCGTCATTGCATCCGCGACCATGGCCCAGGTCACGAACTTCGCCTGCGCGGCGTACACGCACCCACCCATCTCAAGCGCAAACCGATCGCGTAGCACGGGTAGCGGGATAAAACGAGTAGAGCGCGGCGCAACGACAAAGGCAGGCACGTCGCTGGAGAAAGACGAAGAAGCTCGCAACACCACGGCTGCGCCGTCGACTAAACCGTCCAATGGGTAGAAGGCGTTCGTCAACTCTACCGTCGACGCCAGGTGTACCACAGCAATGCCGCCACACACGGACTTCCGCACCACCACATCCAGCGCTCCAAAGGGAGACACGTAGCCCGTCAAACGCAGGCGATGCACCGTGTCGTCTCTCAGCCGCCGCAGATCCAGCCTTACTCCGAGGGACTCGCCGGGATGTAGACTGTCGCATCGGTCGGTCGACAAAGCTGGCGAGATAGCACCGTCGGAAGGATTCGGCGAAGTCACCGTCAATTCCGCAACGGCGGAAGGGATTCCGGTGATGATGGCTCTTTCTGAAGGCGACGCCGGCACACGCCACTGGGAGTGACGGCCATTCCCGCTGAGATCCGTGCTTTGTCCAGGTGCGCTTGTGCACGTGCCTGCGGCGCAAACGGCGAGCTCGACGCCGGAGTCATTCCAGAAGGCGCGTGTGCCGGACTCTACGTCTGATCGAGCACAGCGAAGCACGCGGAGGGCTGTTGTGATCGGCAGCGTCGTCACAACGTCCTCCACGCTGACGGAGAGCGAGAGAGAACGGCTATCGCTGCTGAAGCGCGTCCACACGAGAGCCATAGACGGTTTTGCCGCGAAGAGCACCCGTGCAGTGCTGCCACCGCTCTTTCGGATGTGACCACCGTTTGGGAAGCTACAACGCTCCAGGTGGTCGATTAGGGACAGTGACGCTGTGGCGCTCACGACGGCGTCGCGAAACTGCATATCCGCTGCGCACTTCAAGGAGAAATTCTCCACGTTGCAGGCCGCGAGCGGCAGCTGAAAGTCGTCGGTGAAGCAGAGGGTGCACAAGGGCACACTGCATTCAACGTCGAGTGGGGTGGGCGGTGTGACAAACGACGATGATGCACTGCCTTTTGTATTCTTCTGCGTGTCCAAGGAGGTTGGTGGCTCCCACTCTGTCGTTGGGCCGGAACGCTTGCCAGGCGGTGCCGCCACCGCAATGGACGGCGTAGCGCCCGCGGACGGTGTGTGTGTGAAGGCGTTGATGATGCTCGTGACAGAACGCACGAGCAGCTGCGCGTGACCCAGCGGAAGCTGCCACGCCGTCGCCCCCATGTCAAACGCGATCTGCAATCGGCGATGCTCTTCGTTCGCATCGCCAAGGCGTGCCGAAAAGGCGACGGGTGTGCGGGTCAGGATGCAAGACTCGTTGGCGCACCGCTGCAGCGTCAGGGTAGCCCCGCCCTCACGCTCAGTCCGAATCATTTGTTTACCCTTGCGCTTGTCTTCGAAACGGTACTGCAGCTGCCACGTCCCTACCGCCTGCAGACGTCGCCGCTGCGCGGCAAGCGACGTGTCAAAGTCCACCTTCACGTCGAGCGAATAGATGGAGGTGGCAAACCACGGCGGAGTGATTTGGGCTGATGCTGCTGCAGCGGCTCTCTCCTGGTCACGGCCCTCCGCCTCCGTGTTCGGCAACGCGTTCTCAGCGGGATGCTCGGACTGGAGCAGATGTGGTGACAGCAACGACAGCCGCGACCTTTGCCGCGTGGGCGGGAACACGCAGAGGGCCCGCTCTCCCAACACCACGAAGGTGCTCGGCAGGAGCCCCTGCGGTCCGCCGAAGCCATCCACTACCACCACCACGTTTTCAAACTTCACTGTCACATCGGGGTCGACACGTATTGCAGGACACTGATCACCATTGACGCATGCACAGCACGACAGATGGACCACCACCTCGTCTTGTCCAGCAGCCGCGGTGCTGCCACGCACGGTGATCACGTTGTGCGGTGCGGTATTGCAAAAGTGCAGTTGAAGATTGCAGCCGTCCGTTGACCCGCCGAGCACAAGGTCGTGCGTGAGCGTCCAATCGCTCGTGACCTCCACCACCCGCACGAGAGCAGCGTGGCGCTCGAGCTCGTCGGGAGGCGGCAGCGGCGTATTCGGCTGAAGCACCCGCAGCACAGTGGAATGGAAGGAGTTCACCACGGCGCCAATTTCGTCGGTGATGGACGCCGATCTGACCCCGCCCACCACCGGCTTCAGCACGTCGCTGGCGAGCGCTCGCAGCAAAGTCAGAGAGACGTGCGTGTGGAAGGCGTGAACGCGAGCTGTGAGTGCCGATGCCTCGTCGCTACAACTGCACAACTCTGAGCTGCGGCGCTCCCAGTCCTCATGCGAGAGGGGGAGTGACCTTTGCACAAGAAAGAGCGCGTATTGCTGCATGTCTGTTGACGCTGCATCCCACTCAGAGAGGTACGAAGTCGGTGCCGATTGCTTGGGGGCGCTGGCCAGCGGCTTCATGGACATAAAACGTGCTGCTGCTGCCACCGACTCACTTGAAGTCTCCATTTCCGTGATGTCTGTCTCACCAGTAAGCTCAGCCACGCGCAGTTCGACGTACGGCCGCTGTCCTAGCGCGCGTGGTTTGAATCGCCCGTAAATGTGGCCCACGTCAACAGCGGCGAGTCGTTGCCCGCTAGGGTTCAATATGACGTCGCACGAAAAGCGAGGAACGTTGACGGACAAGCACCACAGCTGCTGCTCCTTTCCCTTCTTACCCGCATCAGGTACATCTTCCCCACCGCTAGTGCCTCCATGGCACTCCACTACCGTGCTCCCCGTGGAAGGCTGTAGCGCTACGGCTGTCGGTGAGCGGCGGGGCACGTGCTGGCCGACCACCAAGCACAGCGCCCCTACAACACACTCGAGGTCTTCATTTGCCGGCACACGCAGTTGCAAGCCTTTCTCTGCCACACAAAGCTGGATCTCTAACACCGCCACCTGCGACGCCGTCCTCTGCGGTGCAACACCAGTGTGCACGGTGAGCGTTACCTCTGTTTCCTCCAGCAGCGGTAGAGCCGTCGCACGGGAAGAACAACGATAGGTAGCGGAGAGCTTGCCCTGTGCGGACATTTCGCTCTTGAGAGACTCTGTGGCAGAGGACGATGTGCTGGCCGCGACGATCGCCGGCGCCGTCACGTCCACCTGTTCTGCTCGTAGGTGCAACGCGGGAGCCGCGTTGGCGTGTTCGTCGTGTGGTGCAAAGCAAAGCACTTCGGCCTTTTCGACAATGAGCTGGTAGGTAGATGGCTCAGCCAAGGAAGTCACCACCTCTGCGTCGACGCCTTTTTGTGCTTCCCGTTGGACCTCCCCTTCGGCTGCCGGCGGTGGCTGCGATGCGAAATCTGCGATTTGCGTTGATGACCACAAGACGGTCGCGGATCGCACGATCAGTGTCACCCGCATTGTGCAGAGTGCCCAGCTAAAGCGGTCACGGTTGAAGAGGGACACGCTCGGCACACGACAGACTGTCGCCGATGTCCCCGAGACGCGCGTGCGGCGCAGCAGCGGTGCCGTTACACAGGCGAGTAGTACAGGCGCGCATTCATGCCGACGATACTGGCACCCGACGGCGGATGTGGAGAACAACGAAACCGCGTCGCACCGCACCACTTGAACTTCGTTCACACCGGTCACAGCAGTTGTCGGTCCTTCTTGAGCGCAGAGAGAACGACTGAGCTGTGAACGCTTGATAGCCAAATACCCTGCAGGCGCCAGCAACACGTCCACCTGGCACACATCTACCAGCACATCCGCGAAGGAGGACGCGGTGAAAAAGTTTTCCTTTCCCATATCCTTTCCGCTGCAACGTCTCTCGTGTGGCTCCGCTGATCGGACCGCCTGTAACCACAGTTGGCTCCATGCCTGATAGGCTCGGCACCACTCCACCGCAAAGGTCGCTGTGACCGGGCTCGCAGTGAGTAAGAGGTGCTCCGCAAAAACACTCATAGCCCGCTCACTCCGCGCATACTCCGCCGTTAAGGCGTGCGAATCACACGTCGCCCCGCGGCTACTTCCTTGACTCGTGAGGAGACAAATCAGATTGCCGGTGCCGTCGCATACACGCACGGTGCCAACGCGCACACGATATTGCTCGTGCACGACCGCGGACCCTGCGGCTTCTGCTGCATCGCTGCTCGTCATGCTTCGGTCTCTGTCCAGTTCTTCATTGCCGCGTGGCGATGCGTAGACGAGCTCGTCATCGTGTGGGACGCGGTCCACCTGGAAAGTGATGGCGTCCTCTACCGCGATGGCCATGAAGCAGTGACGTGCGGCTCCATGCAGGGCGTCTACGGGGAGGTTGGACACGAGATGTACACGTCTCCCACACATAGAGAGCTTCACCTCGTACCACATTATCGGACCAAGTGATTCGTCCCGACGTAAAAGAGCCGGCCTTGAAGTGGCGTTCGACGGTTTCTCTTCAGTAACCACCACGCCAGCCCTCGGCGACGCAAGTGCTAATTGACGCTGCTCCGCCGCCCGCCACAGCGTCAGCAGGTGCGCGACGCTGCGACTCAGCGTGTAGACGGTATCGACAGAAATCACCACCGGCGGCACCGCCGTCACGCCGACGTCCTTCTCCGGCGTTGCATCGCTGGCTTTTTTCCCCGCCTCGCCCACTTCAATCGACGCGCGTGTGAGGAGGTGGTTGTTCAACTCACTGCACACGGTCGCCGCCGTCGGTTCCACGTGAAAAAAGTCCGTTGCGCTGCGCTGCCGCAGCAGCGACGAAGAAATCTCGCCGTCCTGCTGACTTAACTCGTCCTTCCCCGCGTCGGGGTAACGGTTGCTTCGCACGCACAGCACCGTCCGAGGCAGCGGCTGGGACACGCCCAACTCCACAACCGGCATCTTCCATTGCACATCCACGCCGTGATGACCCGCCAGTACCACCCCACGCAGCGTGATGCGGGATACGAGATGCCACACCCGCATCCGCCACCCAGCCGCAAGGGCATCGTCCATCAGCGTCGCTGGATCCCCTGTATTCGTCAGGACATTCTCCAACTCCACATCGGTGGTCAGTCGGAGAGAAGTGACAGTCACACCGCACCAGGGAGAACCGCCTTCATTGTTGTGATGCGGTTGTGATGTTACCGGCCCTTCCGACGGCGAGGGCGGCGACTCGGACGAGACAACAACTCCCACATTGGTCAGCTGCGCCTCGACGCCAGTGTAGGTGCGAGCCGGACCGGCAGAATGGAAAGACGCAAGCCGCGGCGGGCCGTTTTCGGGGGTTAAAAGCGTGCCAACCTCTGCCGACTGTCGCAACAGCTCCTGCGCAAAGCCAAAGAGCTCGTTGGCTGGGACGTTCAACAGAAGCCCTTTCAACTGCACCTGCAAAGCACAAGTGCGATGCAGCGCCAGGTCTGTCATGCGGTAGCAACAACCGTAGCGCAATTTGGTAATGAGGTGGGAATGAGGCGATCGAATAAGTTGCACCTTGATGCACGAAGACCCAGAAAAGGCGCCCGTCGCATTGCCCTCCGCTTCACGCGCTGCTGGCGCAGTTGGTTGCAGCTTCAACACGGACACGTACACCACTTTAAAGCCGGTGGTACTCCTCTCCGCAGCCGCCATGTCGGCGGCGCGCAGGAGCAACTCCGGACACCGAGCAACGTCCAAGGTGAACTCGTCGTACACCCGGCTGACACCCGCACTCTGAGGCAACGTCGCGGGCGCCACCGTGAGACGCGCGTCGGGTATACGAAGGCAGCACCACGGCTGCTGCTGCTGCTGCCCCCTGTCACACTCACCTAACATCACCTGCGTCTGTGACAGTTCCACAAAGCCGTAAAGCCAGCGAGAACTTTGCGAGGCCGTGAGGGGGCGGGGGTGACCCCCTGCCACCCAGTCGGCCTGCTCCCCATCTGGGTAGCCCGCACGATTGCCGCCACGCGGACCAAACAAGACGCTGCTTTGCTGGCTGCTCGCGCTGTCACGAAACTGCGGAGGACTAGGCTGTCCAACATCCGCAAGGGAGTCGTGCTGGGAAAGCGCCGCAGGCGGCACGATGTCCGGTGCAGAACCCCGCGGCGTGGGCCCCGCAGAGTCAGCGAAGAGCGAGTAGAGTCGCAACCACCATCGCACATGCGGGACACGCACGGTGGTGTTGCGCACCGCCGCGGCGATACGCAGGAACGGTGTGTTGACGCTGCTGACGCCGACCGCCTCTCCGTCCACCTCTTGCCCCTGTGAACGAGACGCGGACAGTACGGAGGACGAACTCCCTTCCACAAGGGCCACCCCGACCAAGTCTGCCGTGAGAAGAGACCGCACGTGTCCACAAGACGAACGGGCGACGGATGCGCTGGTGTACACGCTGTCTTCGTGCGCCTTTAGCTCCAGCCCGCTGATTTGGCCGTTTTTCACCGGTGAATTCGACCACTGGCCGCCGGACGCGGAGTAAAACTGTGCCCCTTGTCGGAGGGTGAACTCATACGAGATGCTTTCGCTGCCAGTCCCGACGTCGTTGGTGCTTTCCAGCGCGGATGCTGGCGCTGGATCCCCCTCCTGCACCGTCAGCGACGCCGGGGGGAGTGTAACGAGCAGTGTGAGAGCAGCAGAGGTCGCGGGGGCGGCGGCAGGCGGAGGCGGCGGTGTTTCCCTCGACACGTCCTCCATCGAGTTTGATGCCGGCTGCCGGGGATGCAGCGAGCACCGTCTGTGGTGGAGCAGAGAATGGGCTGCCTCTTCGTACACGTCCCGCTCTTTGCATCGCTGCGCTGCCGCCACCGGTGCCTGGGCGACGTTGTGGATGATAAAACGGACGAGGGAGCGGAATTGATAGACACCGAGCTCCATCGACACCCCGGCCGTCGTGGTGATGGTCTCGCCGGACGGTGCCGCAGCGCTCCGTCCTTCAGGCATTGTCGTCCCCTTACCAGCGCTGTTACTGTGCTGTGAGGCAGTCGCCTCGGTGGTGGTAGCAGGAGGATGCAGGCCAACGATCACTGTCACGTCCGTCTCGTTGCTTCTCCGGTACGTGTATCCTGTCAGCGTCTCCTTCGGCACCAGCAGCACGCCCGCGTCGACGCGCACTTTGAGGTTTGGCAGACGCACGTTCTTTGGCTCCGCCGCCATCAAGTCCACAAGGTACAACGTCACGGTGTCAAGGTAGGCCCGCATCCGCAGCGGGGTGCAGATGGTGGGGTCCGCCGAGTGAGCAGCTGTTCGCACCATGCCGCCTTTCATCTCACTAATCCGCACGACACAGAACGTATCGGGGTTGCTGGTGTCAACGGGCACGCCTGCGTCCGTGGCGAGAAACACGTCGACATCCGACAGAGTCGCTGCGATTTCGAGCCGGCCAGATGAAGGTGTAGAAGGAGAAGCCACGGCGGCCGTAGTTTGGAGCATCGGCGAGTGGCTTTCCGGGGTGCTGACGGTAGAGAAAGCAGTGCTGTTTGTCCTCCGCTGTACTCGCTCGTGCGACAGCGAGGTGAACCCGTGCTGGAAAAGAGGAGACGATGGCAGCCGTTTCAGCTTCTGGATGCGCTCATCGTGTGCCAGCATATCGACGAAGAGGTACAGAAGTGGAAAGTACGCGTGAATGGCGCCGCCTCTCAAATCCACGTTACAGGTTGTGGTAGTCGCCGCCGGCGTTGCGGGTTCGATGCCCTTGACGCGTAGAGTCGCAGGCACCGCAAAGTCTACTGCACAACGCAGCGGGTGGTCCGCCGTGCTGTCCCTTCCTTGATGTGCAGTCCACGGAAGTGCCGTCACCAAACTACACGTCTCCGGATCGCCTCCGAAGTAGTCGACCAGCTGCACGGCATCCGGCACCTCGAACTGAATGTGAAGGCGACGCCCCCGTTCTTCATTTTTCTGATCTCCTTCCTCCAGGGCAGGCTCAAATAAAGCGTTAAAACTCTCAAGACGTGCGTTGACCTCCACGTACGGTGCACACTGGACGTCACTCTTCGTCAGAGGCGCCTGCAGATGGATTGACCGCACCTCCACCGATAATATCAACGAGGAGGGTTCGAGTGCGGTGGCGTCCTGCTGCGGTTGCGCGACAGAAGAGACGCCTTCGGATGCGTCTCGTTGCATTTCACTCCCGGTTGTGCGTTGAGGCGTAGCGAGGAGCTTTAACGCGTAAAAGGTGCCCACTGCTATTTCCATCAAATTCACGAGCACCATGTGAAAGCACACGGATGCCATCTCCACCGTTACCGCGACATTTTCAGCAGCGCCAGGTAGCGCCGTCGCCGCCTGCACGACGGTCAGCTGCTCAACAGTGAGTAGCTTTTGCCCTGCCGCAGTGGTCATCGTCACATCGGGAACAGAGAGGAGAAACGCCGGGCATCCTTTTGGGCCCCCTTGCGGGAACGGCAGCCCAGCAGGGAGCCCATCGTGACCCGCGGGGTGCTGTTGGGACAAGGGGTCCCAGACAAGCTCCAACGCGCGTGGCTCCTGTGCACCGAGAGCGGCCAACGCACCGCGGTACGACGCCGTCGCAGCGGGCACCTCTTCCGGCGCGACCAGCACGACCTCCGCCACATCCTCATCGTAGGCGGACCGCACCAGCAAACGCGCGACGCTGATGCCAAGCGCCAAGGTACGTCCGCCAAAGGGACCACGCGACGGACCCGCAATGCGACTCTCCCATGCGGCGTTGTGCACTCCGTTGCGAACGCTAGCCGCTATTTCCTCCTCGCCGTCCTTGATGGTGCCTTCGCGTGCTTCCTTCGGCAGGGTGGCGATGGCGGCAGCCAGGATGTGTCGCGTACAGTCAGCAGGGAACTCACGTACCACCACCATCGCAGGCGAGGCGTCAGTATCGGTTTGGCCAGTCTCGTTGTCTTGCCGTGTGACCTCCATGCAGCCGGGAGTTGAGAGCTTCCACGAGAGTGGAGGGAGTTGATGCGCATCGTGCAGTGGGAAATGGCTAGGCTTTCCATTGTCTTTGGCATTAAGAACGTGCAGTTCTTCGACGAGTGCCTGCGCCTGCCGCGCGTAGGGGTCGCTCGCGACGAACACCGCCGGCTTCAATAATCCGTCATTCAGCACCGCAAACGCATCCGGCTCCACCACAAAGTCGATGCCTTGATTAAAGACGACAGACAGCTCCTCCGAGTTTAGCAGCACCTCCCCTGCGGCAAACGACATCAACTCCAAATGACGATTTGTCGCGAGTGTCGTCGAGGAGAGCTTCTTTTGACAGAAGAGCCGCACTGCCCTGTCGGGGTCGCCGATGCAGAGGTAGTACTCATTCCCACCTCCCCTTCGCCGCCTTTGTGCCGATTTCGCCGTGACAAGACGGGTGGTAGAAATGGAAAGCACCAAACACGCGTCGTTGTTGAGAAAACATCGCACCGGTTTCGTGGAGGCGAAGCTGCCGGCCGGACTCGTCACGAAGGACCCAGAAATGGCCGCTGCCTGGTCCTCCTCGCCCCCACCTTCCTTATCCCCACCTGACTCATCGGCGTAGAGAAAGACGTGCAGCGCACCTCCGCGTGTGGTGGCGCCGTGCGACAGCGCTTCCAGTTCGCTTTCAGCCCCCGCATTCGCCTCCGCTGCGAAGGACAGCTTATGAGTGCCGCCATCCAGTGAACCCTCCCTCGCCGGGACGGCGGTGCTCATGGAGTCTGTAACGAGCAGTGACGGAAACTCAGAGGGCGGAAGGCGGATGATATCCGCATCCGTGTCATCGATGTCGCGGCCAGAGAGCGGGATGCACACGTCTGTCGCCCGAATCGTGATGTTCCAGATCAAGGGCGTCAGCAACCGTGTCAGTGGCGACTCGCGAGACGGCACTGCGTCGTGAGAGGTTTGGGACGAGTGGCGCGGGGTGGGTGTTGTCTGCACCGACATCGGCCTCGAGGCTCGCCCGCTCGGGGCAGCAAAGTGAGGGCCGACCGGGAATTCTTCCAGCACTGAAGAGGTGGTGTCAGGACGAGCGGGCGGTGACGCTGCGTAGAAAGTCCGCTGCAGCGCCATGAACCACTCCACAAAGGCAGCCACCTCCATACCCCACCAGCGCCACTCGTGCAGTGGTTGGCAAATGATGAGCTGCGGTGCTATCCACACACCAACGTGGGTGTGGCTAGCGTTTTGCTTTACAACGATGAAGTCTTCCTCTGGCGCCTCTTTCGATCGCAGCAGCATGGAGCGCAGCACACCATCAAAGAAAAACCTCGCAGACCCGACAAAGAAGGACCAAGAAGCTTTGTCTGGGCGCTCGTCGGGAACAGTGGTGAAAAACACTTCCACCGAGGAAAGATGCCCACAGAATTGCTGTTCAATGCGACGCAGCGGAGTGTTCAGCGGCGGCGGAGGAACGCTGCTGTCGTGCACGAGTGGCCAATAAGTCGGAGCCACACGCACCGTCACGGTGTCCGCAATACAACGCAAGGTGAAGTACACGGAGTTGCCCTTCGTCGCCTTGGGCAGAAAGTGTTGCGGCACACAAGGCTGCACGAGCGGCGCGCGATGGGGCGAGGTGTACCGTTCACCCAGCTCCCACTCTACCCTCACCAAATCCGTAAGCGACGGCACTTGTAAGCCGGGCGACACGGCCATTGGAAGTGTTTCGCAGTGCGCGTCGCTCACGGAGGCGATACTTGGATCGTCCTTCTCCGGTACTGAAATCACCGCTTTCGTGAACCAACCCCACAAGCCGGTGCCTCCTCTCCCGTCTGCCTTCTGCTTTCTGCTGCCACGCACACCTTTTTGACTGCGTTGACGCGCCTCCTCAATAAAGGCCCGCTGTCGCGCATATCCGTCTTCTTCTTGCAGCATCTCTGCATAGGACAGGCAGCGAAGGAAAATCACCTGCATCAATGACAGCTGGCGCTCCATCAGCATCAACTTCTTCTCCTCCAGCTCGTTCAGCGGGAGCGCCCAGCGAACACCCTGCATGCGCTTCCAGTACTGGCAGTAGGCCCGCCGCACCTGACAAAACATCATCATCCCCTCAATGATCTCGCGGTGGCTGCGATCGTGTCGGTGGAAGGTCTGCCGCTGCTTCTGGATGTCGTCCAACACGCAGCGCAGCGCAAACTGCCACCGCTGCCGTGTGAGCTGCCGCAACGTCGACGTCTCCGACGAAAGTAAAGGGGAAGAAGACTCCCTGCTTTTGCTTGCGTATCGCTCAGGACTCGAGTCCACACTTGTCACGGACTGCTCCTGCTGTGGCAGCTGCTGCCGTTGCACCCTTAACAAATGCAGTCTTCTGCGGTAGCGCGCGCAGCCCACGCTTTGGTGGTAGCTGCGCCATAACGACTCCAGCGTCTGGAAAACACCAAAGCAGACTTCAGCTTGCACGCCCTCGACGGCAGAAATAGTGAGCTCTGTCGAACTCGCCGGGAGCGGTGGTGCGTCTTCGACAATGGGGTGCAACGAGGTGCAGCCGGGTGGCACTATTTTGGCCTGCAGCTCCATTTTTGATATCTTTAGTATTGCTTTCGAGAAGGCCCATTGGTCCTGGTAGGTCTCGTACGCGCTCTTCTGACCGTGCGTAACAGATAGCGGGGACGAAGATCCACTGGTGTCGTCATCTTGTACGGGAGAGGATGAGACACCACCGTCGTCTCGCGAGAGTTTCACGGAGGAAGGGAAATAGGAAGAACGCATCGAGCTGCTCGCTCGTGCGCTGGGAGACTCCGTGGAGGATGGCTGAGGAACGCGCATGGTGTGTACGCTGACGATGATGTCAGAGAGCAGAATACGCTTGCAAAGCGGGGCGAGCAGTTCGCTCACGAACGTCTCCCGAAACCCCTGATTGACCGTTGTGAGCCGCACCTCGTGTACAAAGAAGGCGAACGCCTTCGCGAGAGACGGGTGCAGGCCTTCGTAGTCGAACTCGTAGCGCGCACACACGTCCTTTAGTGTCACGCACAAGTTCCGCAGCGCGAGCTGGCTAATGCGGTCAAAGTCCCAAATCCACGAAAACCACGACGCGTTGGCATCTTCGGTGGCACCATCAGAAGTTGCCGCCATCTTCCCTTTCTCCGACGCTTCACCACCAGCTGAGGCCCCGGAGGAGCTGCGGCTTGTCCACACACTTGCCAGCTCGTGCGAGCGACGCTGCCGCTCCTCCTCGTAACGCGCCAGCTGCTGTTGCTTGACGGCCTCCTCGCGCTCTTGCTCCTCCCACGCGTCGAAGGGACGTGCCCGGAGCGGACCGAGCACCAGCTCTACCCCGCTGACCTGCACGTGAATCGGTTCGCTCTCCAGCGACGACCACGGTACGCGGATGACGAGGTGGCGAATAACACCTTTCACAACAGCAAAAGGGGCGAGCAGCATGTGCACCGACGAGGTACTCTGCGCTGCTGCGGCGGCATCGGGAGAGCTAGAAGAGCCCTGCATTGCAGCAGCACCGTTGGCGCTGGCGTTGTCGGCGCCCGCCGCTTCACCGTGCAGCAAAGCTGTGATGCGCGCCAGCACATCCGAACGCAGGTGGACGTTAGTGAGAACAACGTGCCCCGACCACAAAGAGACTTCGAGCTTCTCCGCGTTCACATCTTCGATGAACCGGCTCAGGTACCTTGCGAGCAGCTCCGCAACTTGTCTCTCCAGCATTATCGGACCGGCGCTTCGATTCTACGTCAATGTTTTTTCTTCCCCAACGGAACTTGATCTGCCAAGCACGCCACGCAAAGCACACAAAATGAAAGAAAGGAGAAGAATGCACCGGCACGTGCAGATAGCAGTGGGGTACAAACAGCACCAATCAACAAACGTCGCCAGCACAGGCAAATTCAGTTGTCAGGAAGCCACGTGGGACAAGCTGATGGGGGAAAAACGAAAGGGAGACTAAAACGAAATAATAATAAAAACACGTCCGCTCGATAGGGATATACAAGCAAATTCCGTTTAACGCGTACAATGGTAAGAAAGGCACATGCAAAAAAAAGGAGATTGTGGTGAATGAAAGAAGAAACCAGCAAAAGAAAACAGCGAATATTGAACGGGGTGCGCGATAAACAGAGAGGCAAAAATAATAACGAGAGCAGCAACAAGAATTACACGCGCACCATAACTCGATCAGCAAGAAGGTGTACTTTTCCCTTTTATCAAGTTCTCCTCCTCTGCGGGTAGGCTCTCTTTCTTTTTATCTTGTGTGCTGCAACGGCTCTTCGCAGAACCGATCAGAACAGAGCTGAACTCTGCTGTCAATCGCTCACGCAAAAGAACGGAAAAAGACGCTGAAAAAATCGCTTAGCGTACAGTCAGAACAGCGGAAAAACAAGAAAAAGAAGCCACTGTGTAAATAAATAAATGTACATATATATATATATATATATATATATGAGTACAAAAAAGAAGATACGAGCCAACGAGGTTGAACGCGTAGCTTACGAGGAGAGGCGTGTAAGATGATTGAAAAAAAAGGACAGCACAGAAGTGAATCAATTGGGTACGTTGTGCGTGTGTGTGTTGGAAGCATCAACGACAACTCAGACTCAAGAATGAAAAAAAAAAAACAAGAAGGAAATACACTGTCAGAGTGCGTGCAGTTCTCTATAAGTTCATCACATGTTTCCCAACGCTTGTGTACGTTTGACGCGCGCTGGCTGCGATTAAAATATATATACGAAGAAAGAACTACGCCGCTTCTTCTCGCAAACAACAATTTTAGATAATAATATTAACAGTAATATGAAAAGTGCGAGCGCTGGGAGCTTGGAGTTTATGCAGCGTCGAGAGTACTCATAGACGTGAAGGAGAAGGGTGGCGAAAAGGGTGAAGAGGAGAAAAGAAGATATTTTTTTATTTAGGAAATGAGCGCTTTTCACCTAATACCAGACAACGAAACGGAGCCGTAGTGTCGTCGTTTTACGTGCTTGCTACGCGAAAGGACAAACAAAGAAAACATTCAGGAATCCCACCTTTTCAGGTGACTTCCTTTTCCGAAGAGGGCAAAAGACACGAACTTCTGCGCATTAAAACAAAGCGTCTAACTTGGGCGAACTCGAGCATTGACGTGAGTTGCCGCTATTCGCCAGTACGAGACGCTACGGAATTTCATGTCGTTACACATAGTATTCTTTTTCTTGATTCTTATTGCTCTGGAGAAGGGGAAAAAACGTAGTTTACATCAAACGGGCAGAAGAGACGTACTTTTCACTCCGCTATACTACTCCTTTTCGTATTCCGAATCAGCTTCTCGTGATGGTTGGAAAGGCATCTACTCCTTCGCCGACCACATATTTCGCGTGAGAAGCAGCGAGGCCAGCACCTCCTTGAACTTCTCCAACGACACGTGCCCAGCGGCATCACCTGCCCGGGTAATGGCAGCTTCCTGCTCTTCGCTTAGTGTGTTGACGGCACCGTTGCCGCCCCGCTCGGTGCCAGACGACCCGGTGGAAAGGTTGCGGCAGGTGTTGCGCAGTTGCTGCACCGTGATCCACTTCTGCGACGTCACATCAATCATCTCGAACATCGTCTCTAGATCTTTCTCGGTAAAGAGCGACGAGGAGACCTTTTCACTGCGAATCCGGTGCACTTCATCCGCCAGGAAGACGCGCGGGTTTTCTGGTTTGTGGTAAAGCACGAGCTGTAACAGGTGTGCGAAGAGTTCGTTGAGTTTGTGGTCGTGAATGTACTGCCGCGTCCGCTGCGGGGAGTCTACGGTGGCGGCGTCGGCAGGTGGGGAGGCTGTGACCGCGTCTGGATCTGCAACCGCGAACATAATGTTTGTGTGGTTCGATGTGCTTGTGTGGATGTGTAATTGACAGCAAAAAAAGAGTTCGGCTCAGCTTCTCGTTTTCGCCACCTGTTGCCGTCGTTGTGTACATGAGGCAATGACGCAGAGCGACGAATGGAGGGGGGGGGGAGGTAAAAAGTCGGCGCAGGGAAAGGGAAAGGGAAAAGAAAAGAATGATGTGAATGGAGTACTTTAGAAAGGCCTCAAAGCTGTGTGGCTAGCCTATAGCTCAGCGTGGCATGAGTATTTGTGGAAATATCCGTAGAAGTTCTCAAGCGTACCCTAACAAAGCCAGTTGCTCGGCTTGGACGATGCGTCTGTCAGAGATTGGACCTTCATGAAGCTGAAAGAGGATCTATACAGTTTCTTTGCTCTTCCTCCACACACACACACACACACCCAGACACACACGCGCATACATTGCAATAATACGAAACAGTGTTCTTTGTGTCAGGCTTTTAGCCAGCTTTTTCTTTGGCGCTTTTGCGTTGCTTGACTGCACTTCAAAATGTGATGTGCCGTATCTTCGCTGGGGATATAGTTTCTAGTGGTAGCGCTCTATCCGCCGACAGAGAGAGTCCGCCTTCAACTTGTTAAGGCGCGCCTGCAGCTCAAGCTCTTCACGGATGACTTGCGTGCACTCCGTGCGCAAAGACGGAGCAGCAGGTGGGGGATCGGTCAAGTTGTACTTGAGACCTACCGAGGTGGCATTGAAGATCGGGTACACAACAGTGGAGAGCAGCGAGCGAACTGAAGCACTGCGCGAAGCTGTCGAAGACGCGTTGCGGTCCGCCGCCGCCGACCCAGCGCGGCGTAACGTCGTGCCGCTGCTGGAGGACAGCGCTGACTCGGCCAACAGCGAGGCGTCGCGCTCCGCGGAGACGGAGGACATGAGCCCATCCCATGCCCCAGGCGACCGCGAGCTCCACGCGGACGTGATGCGCCCTGTCTGCGACCGCTCTCGCGACGGGCAATGCGGGCGACGAGTGTGCGGGCTGTCACGGTGCACCCGCACCCCGGCTACGAGCGCCGCGTGCCAGTCTGGCTGATTCGGTTCGAGGTAACGCGGTTGTTGCTGCTGCTGAAGAAAGGACGAAGAACGCAGACTTGGCGACTCGGTCTTCCTCCTCGCCTCTGGAGAGTTGCCAGGCGATGGAGCTCGCGGACGCTGGCAAGTCGGTACGGGTGACGACAGTAAATCGCTGCTCGGCGTTGCCGGGTGTGTGTAATTGGAAGGTGTGGGAACGGCGGTGCGCACTTGGTGGTCGAGAGACGGCGCGTCGGTAGCTGGGGAGACGGGTGCGATGGGGGAGGCGGAGCCGCTGTCTTGCACCGCGCCATGCATCATCGCCTGGGACACAAGCTGCGTCAAAAGAGGTCGCAGAGTCGGTGCCTTTTGGACCTGACGTAGAGAAGGCAGCGGTGGCAGGGCGCTGCCGCGGTTGGCGACCGGATCGCTGTACTGTCGCTGTTGCGCATCGCTGCGAACCGCCTTCGCGGGCACGATGTACGCATTTGCGTGTGATGTGGGAGAAGGTCCTTTTGTGGGCGGTGTCCGGGAAGCGGCTGCCATCTCCTGCGGCGTCGCAGGCTGGGTCGCAGGAGCGTTTTTCGACACGGGCTCCTCCGCGTCACGTGGCACCCGAAACTGCGTAAGCGGCGGCGGCGATGCAAATGTCTGTGCCGAAGATGGCACCGTCCTGCCCACCCTTGCATCCCTTTGAAACGGCATTTCAGTCGCCGTCGCGTTGCTCACCGGATGTGCTGGAGGAACCGTTTCACCCTTCTTGTCTGCCAACGGCTTCCCACGACTGTCTCGATCCGCGAAATTCGCTTTCGCACCGTTTCCCTCAGCCACCAAACGCTCCTGACGCGTTAGCGGGACGTTCTTCTCTGATAGTCCTTTTGCGGGGCTTTCGCCATTTAGCGCCCAGGTAGGTTTTCTGTCTGAAGGTGTCTGTGTAGCAGTTAGAGGTGCTGTCGGCTGCTGGGTGGCGGGCGCCGACGGCCGCGTATTTGATGGCTCGCTTGAGCCTTTCGATGTCAAAGCCGTGTTGTGTGGTTGCGTATTCCCACCAGCGCATTTTTTCTTCGCATCAGCTTTGTCTTGAGTTTTATCTCCGTCGCCCTCATGGTGGGCCACAGATGAGAGGGTAGCTGTGCCCGGGGCAACCGCAGACGTGGGCGAGAAGTTTGCCTCTCTGCGTTCAAGTTGTGTTCCAGTTGACGGATGCATCTGTTTTGCATCAATTCTGTGACTCACTCCCTTCTCCTGGGGATAATGCCTGGCTGTCATTGCTTGACGAAACGGTTCAGGCAGCGCAGCGTATGGTGGCGCTTCGGTCGACAACGGAGCTGCACGTTTGCCATCGATATCCTCGCCGTTGCTGGAAGATACCAGAGAACCGCTGAGTGAGGTTGCCTTCTCGTAGGGCTCCTGCGCCACTTCTACCGCCACTTCTGACGACATGTTTGGGGGGGACGCATTCGTCTGCGAAGTCGATGAGGAATCTACTCCTGACGTCAACGGTGGTGTGGACAATTTTTGCAGCAAAGCGGTGTGCACCGTAAACTGCTTTGTCACCTCCGCCCTTGCACCCCTCTTCTTCTCAAGGGCCAAGGCACTGTTGTTGGGCCCTGACCCTGCTGGTGCTACTGCAGACAACTCCGGTGGAGGTGTCCCCACAGACCAGTCCATCTGTGCTGCCTCGCCGTCCTCGTACATCCCTTCCAATTGTGACTCCTCGTCGGACGTGTGCGAGTCCGGCTGCATGGGAGCCGCGCGTACCGGGCGAGAGGGAGGACTGTCACGCCAGGAGAACACCCCAAACGATCTCTCCGCAAACGGTTCCTCGGAGAACGTCGCCGTGGAGGCAGCGGACATGATGGAGGGCACCGGGCGGGAGGAGAGACGCGTGCCCGCCATCGCAGGACGCGCCACGTTGGCCGCGCCAGGCGACGCCGCGGCAGCCATCATCACCACCGCCGCGGGGGGAGGAGAGGCGGGGACGCTTGACGTGCCGGAAGGGGCGGGGGAGGCCGGCGGCCGCACGCCTGTCGCAACGGCGGCTCGCGTGCGCGGCATGGGCACGACGGCGCTGCCCCCCTCCGCCCCACCACCATCACGACCGCGCCGACCCGGCCCGTCCGCAACGTACTCCACCGTTGCACGGAATGCAGGAGGGGCCACCGGCGAGTCCTCCAGAGCTACGTGCAGGGGAGAACGAAAGGCCTCAGCGCTTTCGTCGTCGCTCGTTGGGGTAGACAGGACAGACGAAAACGGGGAGACGGAGAACTTGCTGTGTTGAACGAACACCTGTGGCTGCTGCCGTGCCCGCTCCACCTCGTTGTCAGCGTCTCCGCCTCGCTCCTCGGCCAGCGAAGAGCTGCTGGAAACGGCGGCCGTAGCACCGTCATCATCCGCAGCAGCGGCCGCGATGTCGCTCTGGGGTTTTCGCTCCGCGTTCACGATTCTACGGCGCTGACGCAGGGCGGCCAGACGCATCTCCCACGACGGCCGCGGCGGCGGCGACTCGGGTGTCGCATTTAGCTGCGACGCGGCGGAAAGGGGTGGGTTAGCGGCCGTGACACGAGTACCGTCTGGGGCCCCGTGTTGTGGCATGTCTGGCGTTGCGCTGGGAATCGTAGAAGAAGAAGTAGTGGTGGATGGACCTCTTTCATATCCCTGTTGCTTAACATTCGGCGCACCTTCGCAGCTTTCGGGGTGTAGGGGAGGTTTTGGAGAGGGAGGCTTCGCATTCAGCATCTTCAGTGCCGTGGTCTTGGCCGTTAAGTGAGTGTGGACGGACTTGGCTGCACCGCTGAAGGCACGTCTATTGGGTATAATGAAGTAAGAAAGAGCAAACAGGAAAAAGAAAATGTGAGAAACAGAGGCGCTCGCGTGGAGGAGAAGAAACGGAAAAACTATATGCAAAAGCAACTCTGTGTGCGTCAATTGTGGTGGTACGTCAATGATGAAGGAAACAAAAAATCATTTCCAAAAAAAAGAGAACAGCTTTCTACAAGGAACGATGCTTGGTGCTGCATAAAAGAGTGTTTTCGTACAAACAAAAAGGAGAGAACACTGCGAAAACGCGAAGAGACTCTGGTGCACGATACGCAGAGGTAAACAAAAATTGGAGGAAACAAAAGCAAGGAATCCAGCAAAGCATCGCGCTAATGAATAGAGAGGAAAGGATCTTCTTTTACAACGAAGAGGAGTACAAAATAAAAAAGAAAGGCTATGTTGGTGTAGCGGTGAGTTGGTGAAGAC
Organism: Leptomonas pyrrhocoris; assembly: GCF_001293395.1. Lineage (NCBI taxonomy): Eukaryota > Euglenozoa > Kinetoplastea > Trypanosomatida > Trypanosomatidae > Leptomonas > Leptomonas pyrrhocoris. The sequence goes on from NW_015438365.1 coordinate 463,090, forward strand.
TCGCGCGCGTGTGTGTGCACCTCTGTCGACAACAATTCAATGAGACCTTTCGTGTGAGAACTACTCGCAAACTTCATTGTCTTGGAACTTCTTTTCCTGTTTCACAAGGAGGAAAAGAGAAGGCAAAACGAGAAAAACAGAGAGATAGAGAGAAGAAGTTGACAAATGTGCACACACACACACACACAAGCGGGTGACCACAGCCGTCATAAAGCTCGTTTAGATATTCCGTGGCTTCTTCCCATCTTCGCCCTTGCAATATGAGAAGAAAAGAAAAAGAGAAAGAGAGAGGGCGGGGGTGGGGGGGGGGGCGGCGAAAGACGCGGCAGTGAGTGAGGTTGGTGACGTTTGCAACACGTACTTCCACACCGGCAGGGCCGTGAAACAGTGCCAGATACATCAGAGATCTTATGATGGTGCAGCTGCAAGATGACGAGGCACGGCGTAGATAATCAATGGGAGTGATGCTTCGTTGTTGTTGTTATCTTTGGGTTGATTTTCCAAATATTGCCTCTCGGTGCACAAACGGGAGTTACTGTGGCTCGTTGCAACAAAACAAGCTCGTGCTCTGTGTTGTGGCATCGACCGCAGCGGCGACGAAGAGCAGCATGAAAAGAAAAACCAAGAAGGGCGTTCAAGTATTTCCAGAACAATAACAAAAGATATAAATTTCTTTTTTCATACTGTACATTGAGTCAAAGCCAAAAAAAAAGGCAAGAACATAAAGGGGTGGAAAGAAAAGCACACGAGGCAACACCGCTCGGTGGTTTTTTTTTAGCCTCTTTTTTTACTTTCCTGCTTCTCAGCAAAGCGAGTGGTACACCACCATGCCAGAGTTCGTCACTTGGGTGAAACGGGCAGCGGAAGCGGATGTCGGAGGGGGCGCCTGTGCGGTGCCGGACGAGTTCGACACCTTGTAGGGGACCGGTTTAGACGGCACTCTGTACGCCTGCGAGGGCCCCACCAAATGCAGCTCTGGTGCCAACACAAGCCCCGGTGTGCTAGACACCGTGATGCCCTTCATCTTGAACTGCGCCTGGCTTGCCAAATACATCACGTACGACGCCTCTCCGGTGCACACCAGGGCCCGCAGAAAGCGCCACCGCAGCCGCGCCTTTCGGCTCCGTGTCTCGACGCTGTCGTCGTCGGTGCGAAAGCGGTCAAGTGCGTTGTGCATCAACAACTGAGAGACGTTGCGGGCAACTTCGTTGTGGCCACCGTCGCTCACAACCGGACAGCCAACCGAGCTGCAGCGCTCGCGTCCGCTACGGCGCTTGGGCACCATACTGAAACGCTCAAAGCTCACCCGGGAGGCAATGGACTGGCACACGATAGGCGCAAGCGCATTTGGTGGCCGTGCCGCCGCGACAGCAGCTGGCGCGTGGGACGCCGCTGAAGGTGCACCGGCCTTGGAGCCTCTTCTTTTGGAGCCTGCTGCACCGACGTCAGATGCGGCCTTGGATTTCTTCGACCTGGACGCGTCCGTTGACATGCTCTGCTTCCTCTTGAGCTTCTTCGTCTTGACACGTTCGTCCGGCATGGTGGAGGCGTCGTAGCTCAAACGTGTTAACTGCGCCACATCTTCGGCTACAAAAGGCTCCAGGTGGCGCTCCTCGAAGAAGTCCTGAACGCGGCGCTTCGGGGCCTCTTGGTTCTCCACCGCCGCGGCAGCCGCCTCCATCGCCAGTTGGTCCTCAAAGGCTTGTATGGTCGAGCGCTTCTTCTTCGTCGACTTACCGCCGCGCGCCAGGGTTGTCACGGACTCGCACATGTACAACGACTCCATGAGGGAGTCTGAATCGTCGAGGCTGACGTCGGACTGCATGGAGTTGCGGGAGGCCCGGGCGGCACTGCTGCCGCCCGCGGAAGTCGGCCGCCCGCTGCGCGCGTTGGCGGCCCGGCGCAGCCGCCGCAGCTTGCGATCTTCCGACAGCGCGTCCCGCAGCTTCTCCGAGAGCCAACGCCGCTGATAGCTGTAGTAGTTCTTGGACCACTTGTACACGTCGTGTGAGGACTGCAGCACCGCGACGGGTATGTTGGCGTAGGGCAGCAGACTCTCTGTGTGCACCGCGTTCTCAGCGGTGTACTGGAGGGCAAAGCGGTGGGCGTTGCGCTGAGTGCGGGCGCTGGGCAGCGTCGGCAAGAGTGAGGTGCGCTGCAGCTGGGCGCCGCCGTCTTCGAGGTTGCCGAGGTTCTGCCCAAGCTCCTCGTCACTAGCGCTGTTGCGGAACGTCTGCGAGAAGGCGTCGATCTCTGCGTCCTCCATGCTCACGTAGCTCGGCCTGCCGGCATCGCCGAACCTCTTCTGCGCACCAGCTGCACCGCCACCAGCTCCTCCTGTGCTGTCTTGAAAGAGTTCGCTGAAGAACTCCGCGTCGGTTGTCGGTGTAAAGGCATTGCTGTTGCACTCGTCGTTCATCTCCTCGCCGTCGATAGGCCCGCTGGTGATGCTGTTACGCGTTCCGCGCAGGGCGCGGTAGGACGATTTCTGGACCAGCCCGGTTATCTGCCCGTTCTGCTTCGTCGCGGCCAGCGCGTCCACGCGGGTCAGCTTCGGCTTGAAGGCGAGCATTGAGTAGTCCCGCTGCTCCACCAGCCCCCCATGGAGTACAATGTACTGGATCGGCCGCAGCTTACCGTTCCTGAGAGGCGCATCGCGCACCGCAACCAGCACAAACTTCCGCGTAAACTCAGGCACGTCTTGGAAGTTAATGATGCGACGATAGCGGTCCCCGCCGGGGTAGAGCGCATCCGCATCGCCGCTTCTTCTACCAGCACCCGCGGTGCCACCGCTGACTAAGCTGACATCGGCGTCCTCCCCCCACGTCACGCCCTGTGAAGAGGACGAACTTAAGTTGCGGCGAGGGAGGCGCTGCCCAAACACGCCGGCAACGCTGTTGTTCGGAGCCATCGCACGAGCCAGCCCCGAGATGTTCAGCACGCCGCTTTCGCTTCGGTTGGCCCGGGTAAAGGAGGAGGAGCGGTTCGCCTGCGGAGATAAAGGGTTGACGCCGCCGTTGCCACGCGAAGTGTTTCGCTCCTCCTTGCGACGCTCGGCGGCGTTGTACATCTTCACCTCGGCGAGGAGCTTGCGCGGAAACTTGCACAGCACGAGCGACCAGGACATCTCGCGTAAGTTCAGCACCAAGAATCCTAGCTTGTTCGTCGGGGGCGGGGGCAGCGCTGGTAGGGGTGGGGCAGTCTTCTTCTGCGTTCCCGGCGCTGCGGCCGCGGCAGGCTTGGGCGATGACGAAAGCGGGAACGGGAACATCCATTCCTGCAATACGGAGTCGTAGAAGCCGCCGCCGGAGGTGATGAGTAGGTGGAGAAAACGCTCCCACAGCGTCCCGATGCGGAAGGGCAACGGGCTCTCCGGCGCCGTCGGCGTCTCCACCCGCCGCCACGCAAAGGACTGCGGTTGGAAGAGGTAGACGTAGGGGACAGCCACGTAGTCTGACTTCATGACGTCTCTCTCCTCTAAGCCGAGCACCACCACGCAGTTGCTGGGCTCGTGATACGCGCCGGCGACCAGCTGCAGGTGCTGCGGGTCCACCGCGGGCGGCGGCGGCACGCCGCTCCATACACGATTGCGGATGTCGAACAAGTGACCGAGGTAGCTGTTCTGCTCGCGATGGTGCACACCACCCACAACGAAGAGGCTGTCCGATGAGGGGACATGGACCATGCAGTGAAGGAAGACGCCACCAGGACCCTGCGTCTGCTCGTAGCTGATCTTCTCCCACCTGCTTGTTACGATATCGTAGGCAAACAGATCGTCGAACACCTCCAGCTGTCGGTGCCCGCCAAAGACGTAGATCTTACTTTCGATGAGGACGGCGGCGTGGTTGGCGCGCCCGCGTGGCACCACACCGACACCGCGTATTTCATGCCAGGACAGGTTTCGCTTCTCATGACAGAAGACGTGGTTGCTGTACTGCCCTTTCGTATTCACGCCACCAAACACGTACACACCCTGCTGGTAGCAAACGGCCGTGTGACCCATCTTGGGCAGTGCGCCGTGGTGCTCCGGTAGCACCGTGCCCTGCATGCCGCTCACAAGACGTATGGGAGTCGCACGGGTCGCGCGTTTGCGCTTGCCAGATGCAGCCTTGCTCTCGTCCACAAACTTTACACCGTCGGCGGCGGCGTCTGCTTTCGGGGACGGTGTCGTGGAGAAGCTAGAGACGGGCTGCAGCGAATCCCGTCTCGGTGAGAAGGGCGACGAGTCGGAGTCTGCGATGGAGGTTAACGTCGTCCTTCGGGATGAAAGAAAACCCGAAGCTTCACTTTTCATAGCTATTGAATCCCTGGGGGTCATCGCTGCGTGGTTTGGCGTGGAAGACGGGAACGAAGAGTAGCTGCTGATCGATGCGCGCGGGGAGTTGGGCGATTTGACCAAGCCTTCGTAGAGGCGAAGCCCCGAGAGAGCGCTCTCGCTGCCATCCCCGGGCATTTTGCGCGTCGAGAGGCTTTTGGGGGTGTTGTTGTGGGGCGAAGAAGGTGTACAGGACTATCTGGTTGCCGCACTGGAGCGAACAACAACAGTGACAAAGCAAAAAAAAAACGCAGTCGACCACCACTGCGTTGTTCCACTAGAAAGGAAAAAAAACACGTTCGTTTGCTTCCAGGGCCTTCTCTGCAAGAAAAGGGAAAGGGGAAAAAAGAAAAGGAATGTTTACATACAGCAAAGAAGAGCGGGCAAAGGGGAATGAAGGAGGAGAAGACATTTAAGAAAAGAGAAAAAAAAAAGGTCTTTCGGAAGACCACAAGGATGCAACACGGCAAAAGCACAGAACCTGCAAACCGCTTCCCTCCTTCGCACCGACACAAAGCGAATCGCCTCACAAAACCCAAATTCTCTAGACTATGCTGGGGCCTTGTAAACGATGAACCTCTCCCTTGTTCGCTCTTTTTAGAAACTGGCAGTTTAAGTTAGTAGTGTGACCAACGCGTTGTAAGTCCGCAACGGTGCGGAGAAGAGCAAGAAAGAAAAAAAACAGCGCCACCTCCACGCATCGCACCTTTGTCGTGAACGGAGGGGATGTGTCGCCAAAGCCTCATTTTTATCCTGCACGCTGGCTACGATGGTGGAGTCGTGTCAAACCACAGGCAGCACTTCAGCATGAAGGTAAACGGTAGGACTGGACTTTCGGCCACCTCGCGCGCTCGCACGTCCTCCACCGACAACGGCATCTTCTGCTCCGTGGCCTTGGTGCTAAACGCCTCCACTCCTTCGTTCAATGCTCGTATCAGCTCTTCCATGAACAGCTGCGACCCTGTAGCGAGAAAAGGAGGAGAAGCAGCACCGGCGGACTTGGGGCCCATGTCCGCCACGCGCTTCCGCAAGGCTTGTCGGACAGACTCACTGTGGTCTAGCGCGTGCTGTAACTCCGTGTGGATCCCCACCACGTAGCGCATCTTCGACTGCGACATTTGAAGCTCGTAGCGGGCCATCCGAACTTCTTCACGCGTAAGCGGCGTGCCGAGGTCTTTCATTCGTTCCGTCAACGCTGCCAGCTGCGCCTCCACGCCGTCCTTCTCAGCAGGTGCTGTGGCCGACGTTGCTGCCGCAGGCGGTATCTCGCCACGAACCACGAGATTGCTATGTCGCAGCACGTTCAAACGCCTACCACTTGAACTGCCGGTGTTGCTGCTGTTTCTTCTTTCTCTTTCTTCCACATTGTGTGTCATCGAGCTCGTCGAGGTCACGCCCTCCGTTGCTTGCAAGTCTTCCGGTGCTATCTTCAACGCTCTCGCAACCTCCAAGACGATCTTCGCAATCGCGGCCTTCTGCGCTTTCCACCGAGTCCCTTCCTTTTCCAGATACGTCTCCAGTATGCGCATCTGCTCCGCTTCGTGGACGGCGGCACGGTTGCCGGCAGCGCTCAGCGAGCCCTGCGCCTCTCCATCCGGCACGTCCGTCTCAAAGGCGGACTCCAACACGGTGACGCAGAGGCACCGTGGATCACGCCAGAACGGTAACGCCTGCGCCCCCTTGTGCACAGAAACACCGCTACCCTGCGACGTCAGTGCGCTGTTGCCGGCAGGGGAGAGGGTAACTCGTTGCAAGACAGCCTCACGTGTCTTTTCCACTGCCTCTTCTACATCATCCGGGGAGGGAGGGGGAACTCCCTCTGCGGAGTTTGTCTGCGCATCGCTGTTCTCGTCGTTGTCGCCACGGCTGCCCGTAACGGTAGGTACCTCACCCATACGGTTATACCCACTAGAAGCACTCGAAGGAGAGGCACACGTCGTTTCCTGAGCTGCGACCACCCGCTGCACTGTGCTCGCGAGCACGCTTGCGAGGTCCGCCGCACAGGCCGCATCGCCACTCGCAAGAGCCACTGTCAGCTCACGGTGGAGTCGAAGCGCGGACGGGTGGTGCTGGAAGACGTGCGAAAGCAGCTCCATCGGGTGCTGAGGAAGCTGGCGTGGGCCGCCAGAAACGCGTGGAGGGCTGGCACTGGTGGATGAAACCGGGCAAGTGGGTGTGGTCGCATTGCCGCCTCCGGTGGTAGCGTTGCCACGTACCACTTCTCGGGTTGCCGTCGCCATGTACGACTGTCGTACAGCCCTTTGCAGCCGGCATCGGCAAGAAAGAAGGCGGAGCATCGCGCAGTAAGCAGGCAAATAGGATCTCGAAAGCCAAGCCAGAAAATGTCTTGACAAGTCAAGGTCGGCTGCGATGCCGCCGGTAATGGAAGCCTCAATTGGCAGAAAGGGGAAAAAATGAAAGGCGGAGGAAAAAGCGCAAAGGAGCAGCACAAGAAACGCTTCATGTAACGATGGGCAACTCGAACTAACGGAAGGACTACATGCTGTTTACAACCTGCGAGCATGACCGTTTTGCGAGGGCCATTCGCTTGACGAAGCAACACGTGTCGAAAGTACAGCGTGCTGCTGAATCACTTCACACCCTATGAGCGGGTACGTTTGCAGGCCAACGCACGTCGTTTCTTTCTTCTCTACGAGAGAAGCCCACTTCACCTAACTTGTGTGCTCCCTCCCTCTCATCTATGATTGCATTGCTGAGCTTACACGAAACAGACAGCATACGCCAGAATAGCAGCGGCAAAGTGAAGAGCAACGAGGAATGCAGATGATTCAATAACCCGTTCACAAATAGAGAAGAAAGAAGACGTCTAAGATGTGTGTCTAGTAGAGAGAACAAACAAAAAATGGACTCGTTTTGAGTTGCGCGTGCGATGCGTAAGCGACAACGGTCGCTACCGCGCGTCACGTAAAAAGGAAAAACGCACTTCAGCAACAACAACAGGAAAAAAAAGTATGAAGCTGATGGCTGCGCCCAAGACAGCCGTCGTTGTCCCGAGTGAAGAGAAAAAGAAAGAACCGGCACTCGAACGTGAAGAGGAAAAGCGGTTGTTTAAGGTGCATCACACGACAAGAGACTTCAAGAAACGCTCCGCCAGAGATGGATCGAGCTCGACGCGGCGTCTAAAGTGATGGTCGCTCGCCATACGACCGCGCAGAATCTTTAAGCGGGTCTCGCGGTCGCGCTCGTCGCGCAGCTCCGCTTCGTGTGCCTTGGCTTTCATCCCTTTGCGATACAGCTCCTTGCAGCGATCCACCTCTTTCCGGCGCGCTTGGTGCTCCGTGTCATCCGAGGCAACGTCCTGCTGCTCCGACTCCCCCACACTCTGCTCCCCGTCGCTCGTGTCCCCCCGTTTCGTTTTAACCCGGTAAAAGGCGTCATAGTCGTTCACCTCCGGCTGGAAGGTGCAGCCGCGCAGCTCATCACGCTCTTTGCGAGCTTCCAGCTTCTCCTTCGACACGTAGCCGTGCATCCACAGCCGTTTCGACATGAGGGTTTGCTCCTTCGTGGTCAGCACACGGCCGCGCAGCAGCTTGTCCTCGTAGCCCTTCGGGTCCTCGCGACGCATCTTATCTAACTCGCCGCGTGCCTCCTGCTCCAACTCGGCCAACGTCTGTGGCGCTTTCTTCTCTCGGGGGTGCATCTGGGCGTGCTGCAATTGCAGCTGCGCGACGAGCCGAGCAATGAGCAGCTCCTCCACCTCCCGCTGGCGGCGCTCCTCCACGCTCTGCTTCATGCGCTCTTCCTTTCGGTTTACCCCCGCCAACGCCCCGCCGTAGAGGCGATCGCACATGGCGAGGCGCTGCGCCTTGCTAAGGGTGCGTCGGGTCGCTGAGCCGGGACGATTGGATGCTTTACTCACACCAGTGGCGTTGGGGCTTGCAGCGCCGGCCGCCGCAGCAGCACCGGCATTCATGGTGGATTCATGCGGCGTGCTGTGTCGACTGTTGCTCGCGTTCACGGTGGACTGCCCGGTTTGCGAGCGGCGACCTGAGGTGTTTTGGTACAATCGCAAAAATACCCCATTCGGGTTCGTCAGCATCTCCTCTTGCCTCCGCAGCCGCTCCTCTCTGCGGACGATGTCCTCCTCGAGGGAGCCAGACACGATGCGGTCGCGAATGCGCTCGAGGCGGTTGAGTTGGAACACCTTCTCGCGCCGCTCATCGCGGTCGCGGCGGTTGTTGAGGTGGTACAAACGCTGAAAGGGACTGCGCATCATCGCGCGCTCTCGCACTTTATCTTCCTCAACAATCTGCTGACCAAGCGCGTCCAGCTTCCACTCTACCTCTTCCAGTATCTCCTCTTCGGAGCGGGCGGAGGCCGGGCGGCTGTGCGAGGTGCGCAGCGCGCTGGTGTTATGCGACGCACTTTTGTCGTTTGGCCGACGAGCACTGCCTGCCCGACGACCCCGCAGCGGTGAGAGAACCGCGCTGCTGCCGCCTCTTTGCACCGGTTGCAGGCGCTCTAAATTAGGGCTGACACCCAACGCGGCCCGTCCAAAGGAGCTGCGGTGCGCCCATAGCGGACTTCGTGGCGGGGAGGGGGCGAAGGCGCCGCCGCGACTGCGCGAGCGCCAAGACCCACCATTCTGCCGCTTCCGCGGCGCGTCGGAGAAGTAGTAGTCCGGGTCGTCTCTCTCCTCCGTGAGTTGGCGCCACGACCCGTAAAGTCGGCCGTCTTCTGCGCGGCCCACGGAGCTTCGTCGTCGCTCGGAGGAGGCGCGGGACGCGCTGCGAGGACGAGGGGGGTCGTACCGGTGACGAACGCCGCCGACGTGGGTCGCATTGCGCTCGCTTCCATGGGAGGAGGCGTCGTGCGGCGGTGCGTAGTCGCCGCTGCGCTGGCGAGGACGCTGCCTGGCCACGCCGTAGGCTCGCTGGCGTTCGTGCCATCCACCGCCGCTCCTGCCGTACCAGTCGTCTTCTTCCACCGAGTGGACGGAAGAGGAGGGCGATCGAGAGCCACCGACACGACGCGGCACCGCCTCCTCCCCGCCAGACCCGTACCCGTCGTGCCGCCGTCCACTGCGGCTGTGACGGCGGGCGGCGGAGTGCGCACGAAACCGTTCCGGCTCCGACACCGCCTCGGCGGCCAGCGCATCGTCCTCGTCGTAAAACGATAATCGATGGAAGGATGACGATGCAAGCGGGGAACTCCGTCGAACGCTTCCCGGAGGCGAGCGTCGGCTGCTCCCCGCATGACGCGAGGACACACCGCCAACACGAACCAGAAAGGCATCGTCATCGCCCTCGCTGCTCTCGTCACGGTACCTTGACCAGTCGGGGTAGTCCAGTTGGTAGGTGGTCTGCATGGCGGAGCGGCGCTGCACCGTTTCCCCGTCGTGGTGGCCACGGGACGACGATCGGGGCGAGTTGCGGCGGCGGCGCTCGGAGCCACGTGCGTAGTTCTCCGTGTCCCGTAGACACTCCTCTACAAGCGCGCCGCCGTCCATCGCACGCAGCGAGAGGCGGTGCGTTGACCCGCGTCTTTGCGCACGAGTCGGTGTAGTGAAAGATGGCGTTTCCCGATCACCACGGCGACGCCGCCAGGTGTTTCTGTCCTCGTCAAGATCGTTGCGCCTTTCTCGAGGGTGCGATGGTTGCGAAGAATGCCTCGACTGTGTGCGGTCCCGCGCCCCTGCGGAAGCGCTCGTGGGTCTGTAGCGCTCGCCTTCATCGCGTGGACGCGCTTCCCGGCGCTTCTCACGAGAAATGTCGCGGGACGACGGCCGCTCTTTGCAGTGGCGAAGTTCCGCGGTCGACTTCCTCGCTTTGCCGCGCTCCCTCACGTCGTTGCCGGTGCGTTCTTCGCTGCCACTCCCGTCAGTCTCACTCCCGTCGTCCTTCGCGGGACTCAGGCGAAAGCCACGCCGCTGCCGCTGGCTCTCCTCCCCCGCAGCATCCACCCTCTTCCCCTCACCATCGAGGCTGGAACTACTGGAACGGTTGCGGCTGTGAGAAGCGGAGGCGGCATGAGCAGCTTCAGGCTTGTCAGATGCGTCATCCTCCTCCTCCACACCGTCAACGGGACGGGAGCCGTTGCGGTGCCGCTGTTTCTTTTCGTCCTTGCCTATCTTTTTCTCCACGGGGCGCTCAAGCTCGTCCTCGGCGAAGCGCACGTTCGTTTCACCTCCTCCGCCCCTGCTCGAAAAAGGAGGCTTCTTTGGCGCCCGCGTTGCGTTGCCGCCGTTGCGGCTGCCAGCAACTCGTGTGTGCAGCGGAGTTGCCTTCCTCAGGGTACCACTCTTCACCTTCGCATCCTTCGCACCGCCTTTTCCTTCTTCCGTTGTCGCTGGGGTTGCTGTGGAAGCCTTGGATGGCTTTGATGTACCGTTTGTGCGTTCCTTGCCACCCTTGGTGCCGTGTCCATCCGCTTCTCCAACTTCCTCTTTTGCGATCTTGCCCGACTTGCCAGTGCTTGTGGCCCCTGAGGTCATGGGAGGCGCCTTCTGGGAGGTCTCTTTTGTGCTCTTCTTCGTCCCTGCGGGTTCTGCCTTCACCTTCTCCATTACATCCTCCGTTCTCGATTGCGTATCATCGTCCTCCTCCACCGCAATGTCCAGTGATCCCTCCGTGGTGAGGTCGGCCGTCTTGCCTTCTTCACCGTCGTCGTCGTTGTCCTCTTTGACCTCCTCTACTTGTGCTGCTTTCCGTGGTGTGGATTCCTTCACGGCAGATCCAGGCTCTACGGTGAAGCGAATCGAGCCAGGCGTCTCCGCCTCGTCGCCGTCCGTTAAGTGCAGCGAGTTGGCGGACGCCGTCGACGGGGCTCGCGACAGTTTCGACGCTTCCTCCACCACGGCTGGTGTTGCCGCCGCTGCTGCTGGTGCCGCGGGAGGAGTCTCAACGGGTGTTTTGCTGTTAGCCCGCTTTGGTGTGCCTCGGTGCTGCGGTGGAGGGGGAGGCGGAGGACGGGGAGTGGGGGTGCCGGTACGCGAGCGCGGGCCAGCGGCCGTCTCGGCAAACGTGGCCGTATCCGGCAACGACGCCTTCGATGACTTGTCAGAGTGGACGGAGGAGGGACGCGATGCCTGCGCCGAGGCGGCCGCCGTCGTCGTCGTTGCCGGAGCAGCTGAGGTGGACGCTTGCTCCGACTTTCTCTCGGAGGCCGCCGTGGTGTGGGCCTTCTCGCTCTTGTTGTCGTGCGTCGTGGCGGCGGACGACTTGAGACCGCTCTTCTTTTTCTCAGGAGAGGAGTGGTGACTTCTGGATTGTGTCAAGCTGCGGTTGGCCTCCTCGACGCCTTTTTTGATGCTGTGGCCCGCCTTCTCAATCCCGCCCTTCACTCCTTTCCCCGCCTTCCCAATGCTCTCTTTCAATTTGGCGAACATGACGATAGTCGGTGGGCGTGCTTTTGACTCGGGAGTGGTGGGTGCGGCACCGCAAAAAGGAGGGAGCGCTGCAGGGAATAAATAATCACCGTCCTAGCCCTCGAAATGAAAGGAGGCACGCGTTCGTCGTACGATGATCTAATAGAACAAAAACCGTTCTAGAGTGCACGGTAAACACGGAATGTGAAGAGGACCAAACCCGCACTACAACGCCAATGGGGTTAACGCGTGCCAACGCAGCTCTACGGAAAAGAGAGATGAGCAGTATACACGGCTTCCAAGCCTCCAGCATCTATCCTTCAAAAAGGAGACAACTCTGAGCAACCAAAAATGTTTCAGAGGAAAAAAAAACCACGTGAATGAACGAGGATGGGTGTGCGATGGCGTTGATCGCGTTCATGTTTAGAGGAAGACACAAACATGAGTGGCATCGTTTTCCACGCCTTTACGAAACCGACAAAAAAAAAGAATGGAACAGTGCGCCGGTGCACCGAAGTCACAGACCTTTCCAGTTCACTTATGCGACTCAAAGGATTACCGCGAGCAGCGGCAAGCCAGCAGTAACACATCACGGACTGCGTGACAGCAGTTGTAAAACAGTTAGTAATAAGTCTGAGCGAGTGGTCTGCTTTAATTGTATTCTATATTTTTTATTCTTATCAGGAAGGGTATCTCGTTGTTTGCTGTTTATGGGGTAAGAATTCCTTCGTCTTTCTGCTACAAAGTTAAACGCGTTATTCCCACACCCACACACCAGAAGGGGAAAAAAAAACTGCTGCGTGCTCTTCTCTCTCGAGCGTGTGCAAAACCGGAAAAGAGAAGAGAGAGAAAATAAACCGACAACGGTTACTATTTATTCGTTTCAGTTACGTTAGAAAATTAGTGTACACGGGTGTACCGCACCAACCACCACAAGACCCATCGCCGCCTCGCGAGTAAACGACGCAGCGCCGTTGGAAGAAACGCACACAATGCGTACGCTTTCACAGCCTATTACATCATCTATGAGCGATCTTCTCTGCTCTGGCCGCCACCGCCGCCAGACTTCTCCATCGCCTTCTGCCGCTGCAACCGCTCACGCTTGCCAAGCCGTTTCTTCTGCTTCGACTTGTCCTTCTTCCTCTGTCCTTTTTTGGGAGACCCCTCCTTCGTCTCGCCAGACGCGTCGGCGTCCGTCGTGTCACCGTCCTTCGCGGACTTTTTCGCAGCAGCAGCAGCCGACGCCGTCAGCGCGCGCTCCTTCTTCGCGACCTTCTTCAGCCGCTGAAGCTCCGCCTTATCCTCGTCATCCATGGCCGAGTGCGGCAAGTTGACGACGTTCTCCGGGGCACGAGGGGCCTTGGAGTAGTCGTAGGAGACGCCCAACGCGGCAAGGACAGCTTGCTGCGCGGCAGAGGGGCCAACGGTAGAGTTGGCCGGCGACAATGTGGACGATGAGGTTGTTGTGGCGGAAGCAGCGGCGGGTGTAGTGACCTCCTTGACGAGTACGGGTGCCGGTGTGTCCGAGGACCGCATCACGGGTGTCATACGGCGCAGTTCAAAGCTGTACACGTAGTGCCCCGCGACGTGCTTCGCACGAACGGCAGCCGCGGCATTCTCCGCCGTGCGCATTGGGTTGCCCGCCGACGAGGCCGCCTGCACGGCGGTGAAGACCTCGTCGCCGCCCTCGGCACGCGCCACGTGGGCTGCACCTTTCGTTAGCGCTGCAAGGCGCCGCACCCCAGTGCCCAGTGCGTACTCCCACACCGTGACGAGGTACACGAGTAGGTTCGCCTTGGCCAGAACAGCCGGGCACACCCTCTGCAAACACTTCTTGAGCAGCTCCGTCATGCTGGGCAGCTGAGTCGAGCGCACCGCAACGCCGGCCGACGTAGCTGCGCGTCCCTCGCCCGTGACGTCGCTGCTGCTGATGAAGCTTTGTGCGAGGGTGGCGAGCGACACAACGCTCGTGCGGCCGCCGCGGACCGCCCAGGCGTTGGCCGCCACCGATGCCACGAGGTGATCGCCAACGTGCAAGTCGCCCGCCGACGTCGCCGCACCGCGCAGAGGCGAGGCGGCTGTTGCACTGTGCAACGGAGTGGCTAAGGCAGCAGCGCCGCCGCCCACCGTATCCTTACCCCCCATCGCACCACCAGACGCGACAGAGAGTAGCTCCTTCTTTGCAAGACCGTGCAGCGGGAAGGTGAAGGTGCGCGTCGCCTTCTGCCCCAGAAGCCACATCACTGCGGAAAGACTCGGCAGCATGAGTGCCGTCTCGGAAAGCGGGCGGGAGTCGAGGAAGGTCTGCTGAAGCGCCGGGGGCTTCTCCAGGTTGCAGCCGACCACGTACCGTAGCGTGGCGTAGACGGCGTTGGACAGATAGGTCAGCGCGCGGTTCGTCTCCTCCTCGCCGGGAGGCCGTGCCTCGGCATCGGCGTAGTGGACAGAGTCGAGAATAGAGTGCAGGAACGCGCAGTTCAAGACAAACCCGCCTTTGTCGGATGAACGAGTGTCGACCGAGGTGCTCAGGAGAACGCGGCCCGTCTCGGCCTCGCTGGCCGAAACAATTTTGTACTTTTGCTTGCAGTACGCCTGCCAGCACGAGGCGGTGTCTACCTTCGTCGCACCACGCACCAGGGACGGCACGTTGACCGTGTTGCCCATGACAATGACGAATAGGAAGACCATGTCTACGGAGCTGGTGTAGGTGATGGTGGACACCGTCAGTTCCCCCTCGGTGGGAATCGGGTCTGACGCCAGCGCCGCCGCAGCAACAGCAGTAACGCCGTTCTCGGCATGCTGCCCAGAAGTCTCACTAATAGGCACCGTCTTCATGCGAACCTGTTTATCCTCCTTTTGATTTCTACGATCATCGGCCACTGTAACAGTCTTCTTTGGCGTCTTCTCCTCCGGCTCGTCATCGTCGCTGCTGTCGGTGAGCTCCACACGCACGCCGGTGGCCACCATCGGTCCATCCTGCTTGCGGCGACGCACAACGTCCACCTCCGCCGGTCGTGGCACGACAGCAGTGTCCTTCACGGAGAGCTCCACTTCTTCCCCTTCTTCCTCCTCCTTTCCAGCATTCAGCCCTTGCTTCGCGTGGACCTCGCTGTTCCTGTTTGACGCCCCAGTATTGGAAGCCGGGGGCGCCAGTTTCGCCTTCGCGGCGTTGCGCTCCGCAGCCTCCTTTACCTTCGCTGCCGCCACCGCCGCCGCCTCGCGCTCGTTCTCGGCGTAGAACGCATCCGTGCATGTCGCGATGAAAGCGAGCACGCGATCCAAGCGGAGAATGGAGGGCTCGTACAGCACGTCCTGCAGTTGCGTGGCGATGGACACTTGCTGCGGTGCGGGGCCGCAGAGGGCCCCGCACAGCACATCCGAGTCCTCCGAGACAAACAGGAAGTTGGGCAGAACTGTCGCCCCAGCTGCAAGGGAGGCGGTGAGCAGCGACCGCTGCAGGTCGAGCAGCTTGTAGTCCGCCTCGCCCGCCACCCCGCGGCCGCTGGTAAGGATGTGCGGGCTCGCCACTGGCCGCTGCGTGCTGCTACGGTGGCGGTTGTTGTGGGTGCGGTACACCTCCGCGAGTTGGCTGCACAGCTTCTGTATTTGGACATCAAGGTCGCCGATGCGAACCACCGTGTGGCGCTGCGCCCGCGCCGTGCCGCTGCGATCACGCTGCGAGTCCAAGGCAAAAATGACGGCGTGCCGTGCGAGAATGTGGTGCGGGTGCAAGAAGGCAAGAAGGTTCTCGAGGCCAAGCGTCTGGGCGGCGTTCGTGGCATCAACGAGGACAAAGTCGAAGACGAGCGGGTCGGCGGAGTCGCCTTTGGGTAAGCGGCACAGCGCCCCCGGCGAGGAGCGGGCGATGTACTTGACGAAGTCGGGAACGCCCATCTGCTGAAAGAGAGCGACTACCCTACGTAAACAAATCAAGCCAGGAAAAAAAAAGGTCCACCGCGTACGACAGAAGCTGGTGGTGTCCAAGCGAAAGACGAAGAGGACCGGAAAAGGGGATGACGCCAGTTGAAACCATACCTACGCAAATCGCCGAAGTGAAGACGGATTCCGCCGAGGAGGAAGAGCGTTTTGACTCAGAAGAAGAAAAAAACGGAGGAAGCAGTGTTTGAAGAGCTGAAGAATTCCGTTCGGCGTTCGCAAACACTATCGATCTTGACGAGTAGCGGTAGCACATACGCTATCCTGTTATTCAAATATCATCTTGCTGTGCACAACTTCAGGCCATTGTGTTGTCCCCTTCATGGCGTTTTTCTTTCGCGAACGAAGTCAGTGGATTGCACTTCACTTTCTTTGTTTTCTTCGCTTCCGGCTGTACGTGTGAACGATAAAACACCAAATGTAGGATGCATGGTTGAACGCGCCGCCACGGTGGGTGTTGGGCGGCTCCCTCGCTCTGTGATAGTGGTGGAAACCACAGCGGTGGCAATATTGATAAAACAAGGAAATATATGTGTAGCAAGGAGAGTATAAAATCAGCTTTGGAAGCTGCTGCATAAGTTCAAAACAAAAACAAAACTCCAAGGCACCAAACAGCCCATATGACGTCAGCAATGCCGTGACCGCTTCTACACACCCACCGAAGGACGTCACTGCAGTACAAGCCACCCCTTGACGCACACACGTGTCTGCTCACAGAGAGCGATATATAGACAGAAACGCTGCCACGTCATCTTCTTATCCAGAGCCCCCGGCCTCGCGCACCGTCTCCAACTCCGCCTCCATCTGCTTCATCTTGAGCTCGTGCATGTTACGCAATTTCTGCAGCTCCGCCGTCTTGCCTGACTTCTCCAAAAGCGCCTGCACGTCGGCCCAGCGTTTCAGCACATCTTTTACCTGTGTCTCCGCATCCGCCATGTCATCGGCGAAGTACGTGGTGCCCACGCTCTCCGAGGCATCCTTGATCAGCTCACGCGCCTCGCCAAATGAATCCATTAGATCGTTCAGCTGCGTGCTGCGATCGTCACCGGAGGCGCCCGCAACGCCGGATGTGGTGTTTTCAAAACGTTTCGTCGCGCAGAGAGTAAGTGGGGCAGCAACCGCAGTGGCAGCGATGGGGTTAGCAGCGACGGTTGTCGTCGCGGACCGCCGCAGTACCGCCGCAAAGGCACG
This sequence comes from Leptomonas pyrrhocoris, assembly GCF_001293395.1. NCBI lineage: Eukaryota > Euglenozoa > Kinetoplastea > Trypanosomatida > Trypanosomatidae > Leptomonas > Leptomonas pyrrhocoris. Next base: position 479,859 of record NW_015438365.1, read on the forward strand.
CCGAGGAACGCTGCGGAGAAGCGACTCTTTCTCGAACGAACGAACGGCGGAGCGGGCAAACATGATGATGCTAATAAACCCACAAAAGTAGGTTTTAAATAGGCGGGGGGGGGGGTCGCACCCTTTTCGGAAACCAAACGATGTACCGTACAAAGCGAATCTGGGAAACGCCTGTTAAAACGAAAGCTGTGAAAACAAACATACGTTTTGGAAGAGAAGAAGAAAGCATAAAGCAGGGGCGGTGCATTGCAGGTGGAGGTTCTTTGGTGGTTCTCTGCGCAACGAAAAAGCTGTTCAACGCACGGATTCACTTCGAACGGCGTAGGTGTGGGCCAGCGCGGTTGCACTCGGCGAAATTAAAAACTGAATGTCCGCACATCTCGCGAGAACACTCACGAATGGGACTACCATGAAGACACCTAAGACACCGCTGTTTACAGCTGTTTGCTAACTTGATACAAAAGGCAAGTTAGCGCGCGAGAGCATACCGCATCGTTTGTTTCTTCATTTCAATTGCTAGATTCCGTACCAGCCAAAATCTCGCTGCGCATGCTCATCTCTTCGGCAGTTCGTTGTGTGTTCCACCACCCACCACGTCTTCCTTTTTTTTTCCACCCCATACGTGACAGTGCGATTCTTGTGAATTAGGAAGCACGGAATTGGCAAGGACACACAGATAATAACAGTAACGAAGAAGAAAGGAAAAACAAAAAAGAAACGCAGCACAACACGTCGGTGTAAACGATCCTCTTCGGACTTTGTCAGAATTTGCACAATAAAAAGAGGAGAGAAAAAAAAAGAAAGAGGAAAACAGCAAAGCGAATGTAAATAAATAAATAAATAAATAAATATATATATATATATATATATATATATATATAGTGAACACAATTGTACATGAAAAGAAAACGAAAACGCATTCACACGCAGAAAGCAACCCGCACAGCCAACAGCGTGGGAATCATCCACGTCACGTCAAGACCACAAAAGACCATCGCCTTTTCTGTCGTTATCGCTGCTGTTTCGATAAGCAAAAATAAAAATAAAAAAGGTGGCCACCGAGAAGACTTCTTTTTTCTCTCTTTCTGCCTTTAATGATCTACGTGACACCATTTAGCCAACGATACCCACCACCCACG
>NW_015438365.1:481661-551677 GCF_001293395.1 Leptomonas pyrrhocoris
TCTGCGTTTCCTCCCCCGCCAGTCCGACGTTCAAACAGTGCAAGGAATCAGAGGTGAGAGCTGAGGAAAGAAACATATATATGTTTATAAAGAGGTCCAACACCGAAGGAAAGAGCAACCAAACAGAGGAGTGAGACATAAATAAATAAGAAAGTCCGCAACACCAACAAAAAGGTAAGCCCTAACTCCGTTATTTGGCGTTCATAGAAATTGACACGCCTCTCGCACCAGCGTCCAGAAGGAAAGAAAAGGAAAACACCCATCTTAGATACTTTCACTTACTCCTTAGTGTACATAAACAAGCAAGAAAAAAAAGGCGGAACAGATGGGTAGAACAGAAAAGCGTGTAACCAATGAAAACTTCTACGAGGCGGCACATGAAGCGTAGTTGAACGCTGTGGTTTTACTTCTTCGACAGCGGTTGTCCACATTTTTTGTTTTGTTTTACAGAGAAGACAGAAAAAAAAAGAAAGAAAAAAAGAAAAAGAAAAAAGGATGCTTTGAAAAACTGGAATACTTGTAGTAGGTACCAAATACATCGGCGAAGCAGAAAAAGAATCAACTTGCGCCAATCTTCAAAAAACAAAGAAAAACTTCTTTCATTATCCATGTTCTGCAAGAGCTAAGTGCTTTAACAACCTTGCCAAATAAAAACGAAAAAGGAAAGAAAGAAAAGCTGAGTCTACCACATCAAATAAAAAGAGAAGAAGAGCACGACGAAGAACAACTACGAAACTCACATCGAGGAGCTCCAACGCGCCCGCCCACACACAGCACACCACGCGTCAGCATTCACGCACGCATCGTCCGATATTCTCCTGAGCAAAGCACAAACGAAGGGGAAAAAAAAGAAACAAAGCGTTCGACACACACACACACAAAAGAGCTACTCCTTGATACCTGCGACGATCAACTCATCATCGCCGTCGCCGATGCCGAGCACTTCCTGGATCTTCTCCATCCACAAGTCCCGCTCCACCTCACTCTTTGTTTGAAAGGACAGCCGCTTGCCCGTCTTGAAGGCCACGGCGAAGACAAAGTTGGCGTTGCAGCCCGTGTACTTGGCTGGCACCGGAAAGGCGTCCTCCAACTCTGTGAACGGGGTGGAGATGCATTGCTGCTCCATCGTCTCCTTCGAGATCGCCAGCACCATGTCAAGGGATTTGAATTTCGGATTGATGTCCAGCACGGTGTGCCCGTCCGCCAGCTCGGCGCGGATGCACAAGTAGCGCTTCTTCCACACCATATCGCTGCTCTGCTTCTTCACGGTGCCCTCGTGAATCGTGAGTCCGCCGATGGTCTCGGACAGCGGGGTGGCGCCTTCGAGAATCGTCGTCGAGGCCGCCACCGACGTGCCGGCGCTTTCTTCCAGTGCACGCTGAATCTGTCGCTTCTCCGTCGCGAGCATCCGCTTCGTCTCCTGGATTTGGTTTGAAATCGACTCGCGCAGGCCGCCCTGGAAGGCAGGCTGCGTCTGCACGATCTCCAGCAGGCCGGAGAGGAAGAGCTTGCAGATGGGCATGTTAAGCAGCCGGCTGCTGGACGGGCGGCGCACCGGGTCCCCGCTGAGGAGGGCCGCCACAATGTCGCGCATCTCGGGGCTAATGTTGCTCGGCAGAGGGTCAAAACGGCCCGCCAGCGTCTTGTGCATCACCTCGTGCATATTTGCACCGTCGAAGGGCCGCTTCAGCGTCAGCAGCTCGTACAGCAGCACACCGAGGGAGAACATGTCCGCCTTCTTGCTGTAGGGGCGGCGGCGCCAGATCTCCGGGGCTACGTAGTACGGGGTGCCGCAGAAGGTGCGGCCGACGTCGTCGCTGACGGTGTTTGCATACATCTTGCTGAAGCCGAAGTCGCCCAGCTTCACGAGGCCGTTGCTGCACAGTAGAATGTTGGCGCTCTTGATATCGCGGTGAATCATGTGCTTGGAGTGGACGTGGTGCACAGCGAGCAGCACCTGCAAAAAGAGCAGACCAGCTTCGTGCTCGCGGAACGTGCGGCCCGACCGGGCGCGGCTCTTGATTTCCTGCCGCAGGTCACCCGCGTTGGCGTAGTCCAGCACGAGGGAAATCATCTGCACGTTCTCCGGGTTGTTGGGGTCCCGCTTGGCAAGGTCTTCGTGGCACTTTAAAATGGAGAAGTAATCGCAGTTGAGCAAGCAGTCCACCTCCGCCTGCGCACGGTTCTTGTCCGCCTCTGACATGCCCTCCATGTCGACACACTTCACCGCAAAACCCTCGCCGTCGGAGACGCGCTTGGCGCACAGGACCGTGCCGGTGGCACCAGAGCCCAGAACGCGGCTAATCCAATACTTCTTGTTCTGCTCACGGGCCGTCGCCTCGTCTTTTGCGAACGTGTCCGGAAAGTTGCGGCACACGCGGCCGATCATCGCATCACCGTTGCCGCTAGACATGATGCAAGAGGGCGGGAGAGCTGGGCGCGATAACAATAAGAATAAGGTGTAGAGATATATCGAAAAGGGAGAACGCCTCTTAAGGGAGATAACCAACGCCTTTTGAACCCCAATAAAGCACCCAAGCGAGGTGCAGGCTGCTCTTCTTCTCTGCTTCGTCTGTCGAGTGTGTGTGGTCTCCCTTCTGTCTTCACGTGTTCGGGAAAACAGTACTATATGGAAATAAATTTGATGAACGTTTCTTTTTCAGATCCGCGATGGCGCTCGCGCGCAGGAACACGAGACGTTCGTCAAACCTAAATATATTTGTGTTTGTGAGAGAGTGTGAAGAGGAATACTTGAGAGGGACACGAGAGCTTTTTAAACAAAACAGAGAAGGTCAGTATTAACAATAATAACAGTAATAATAACAATAGACAGAGATGCTAGTTGCAATCAAATGAGGGAAAACGGTTTTGGGGTGAATTAACGGGCGTGAAGCTCCGCAGCTCTGCACCAGAGAGAGGTTGGTTTCCTTTTTAAGTTAGACCTAGAGGGGAAAAGCAAAATTGAATTGCTGCTGCTGCTGGTATGGTAGCGTAACGATGCAGACGAGCCACAAAACAGGAAAAAAAAAATAAAGCAAAAGAAAAGAGGCAGAGAAGAAAAAGAAGCGCGTGCGATTACAGGAGAGGGGAGGGGGGAGGGGTAATGTGACCTAGGAAAGAAGCAACAGCGTTAACACAATTGGCTGTCCAGATACTTCTCTTGTCGTCATAGAGACGCCTCCACCGAAAAGCCGCTTTCCGGCTTGTCGTCTTCTTTTCCTTTTACGGGTGTAGAAACGTGAGAAGGCGGCGCAGAACCGCCATCAGCTGTAGTTTCATTGACTTTCGTGTACATCTCCCACGACCAACTCTTGTCCGGATGACTTCACCAGACCTTCTTCCTTTTTTTTTACGTTTGCTATTCGAGTTATACTGCTTGCATTACGTTGGAGGATACAACAAAGGAAAGAGGGGGGGGGGGAAGAAGAAGAGCGAACACGGCTACCGGTGCACCTATACTGAGTGCGGAGCCAAACCTTCTCTGTACGTTGCGTTTTTCTACGGCTTTGCAACCCCCACATTCGCAACACTTCATCCCCTTGAAGAATAAAATAGAAAAAAAAAGAAAAGAGAAAGAGAAGAGAGAAACGCACGACACCTTATTGGTCCTCTTCTTACCACACCTTGGACTCCGTTACCACGCTGCTCGGCATGCAACGTACATAAACACCAAAGAGAAAATAAAATATTAAAAACAAGTCACGTACCAAAAAAAAACGCAAAAACGAGGCTCTTGAATTACTGTTTCTCTTCCGTCCTTTCCTTATAATTTGCTGTCATTGTCGCTCGAGACTCTCAAGACACCCCTCTTTTGAAGGTGCCCAACGTAGCACACAGCGTAGCGGGCAGAGAGAGAGAGCTGCATCGCTTCCATTTACCCGAAGCAGTCTTTTTTTTTTAGCGACAACACCATCATCTTTTTTATTTTTACACTGTTGATGTACAGTAACATGTTACCAATGCAAAAGAAACAAACCATCGAATCTACATGAAAGCAACAAAAGGGTGTGAAAGCGACAAAGAAGCACATTGCTGCAGAAGATTCTGAAGGTTGCGTTGAGGTGACGCAGTCCACATCTACCAAAAAATTCAATGCTGTTGCTTTGTCGTAACAGAATAACAATAATAAGCACATGAACACTAGCAGTGGCAAGAGAGAGAGAGAGAGAAAAGGGAGAAAAAAATAGATATATTCACACTTTATTCGTTCAACAAAGAAAAACCAAATATGAAAAAAAAAAGGAGGAAAAAATGAAACGAAGAACTTCCTGCTGGTAAAGGGAGAGAACGTGAGGTGCAACTTTCCCCGCTTGCTGTTATGATTCGCCATCTACGATTCGCCTCAATAGCCGTCAAACAGTCGGTGATTTCGCTCCCTCGATGCCCAAACGCTCACAGGCACTCTCCAGCCCTCTGCGCATTTTTGGCTTCTCTACATGCATTATGTGTATATTTTAGTGAGAGTAGTTGCGCACCGCCTGCAGTGAGAAAGGGGGGGGGGGAAGAAAGAACAGTCGCTGGGTCATCTCAGACGTCCGACGGCGTTCTTTCCCTTTACCTCGTCCGCGTGCACACGTGTTGCAAGCGGCGCTACGGAAACAAAGGAGCAAGAGAAGACATAAAGACTTTACATAATATCATCGCTAGTAAAATTAAAATCAAAACAAATCTCGCCTCTTTTACGTACATAAATAATTAATGCCCGCTTCACACAAAGCTGTTTCTGCTTCCTTGATCCACTTTGTCAACCATATTGGATCTGCTGCTTCCTTTCTTTGCAGGTGTCCTAAAAAGAAAAGGAAGCAAGACTGCATGAGTCGTGAGGGAGTAAAGCAGTGGGCACAAACTACAGCGGACGAGCGTTCCTCGCATCCACTTTCACACACACAGACACACGCACGTCAAAGGCGGCAAAGGAAACAGGAATGAACGAGACGGTCACGGGTACCCCTTGATACTGCCATTGTCGCTAATATTATCAGTTTATCCCCGCCACGTGGCACGCATCGCACACTCCTCCCTCTGTCATTCGCCTCTTCCATCCACACACGCAAGATGCAGGGTGCTTGACACCCTAGTCTCGTTCTCCCTCCCTTTCGTCATGTATATGCTTGTACGCCTGCGTGTGCATTTTGCCTTTGAGAACGGCAAACTCTGTTAGTCGTCTTCATCGCCAATGCCGAGGAATTTCTGAATGGCACGCATCCACTCGTCGCGGTCGTCGTCGTCCTTGGCGTCGAACAAGATACGTCGACCGTTCTTGAAAGCGACCGCGAAGGCGTGCGCAGCGTCAGAGCCGGTGTACTTGCTGATAACCGGAAACACGTCCTCCAGCTCGACGAACGGGGTGGAGATGCACTGCTGCTCCAGCGTATCCCGCGAAACGGCCTGCACCAACTCTAGGGAGGCGCCGCACGAAGCGAAGTCGCCGGTCAGCTTGCAATCCTTCTCCACCTCCCCGTAGATGCAGACGTAGCGTCGCTTCCACGACAGGTCGCTGCTCTGCTTCGATAGCTTGCCGCCATAGAGGATGAAGCCGATTCGGCCGGGGACGTCACTCAGCGATACCTTCACGGCCGTGCGCAGCACCTCTTCGGCAGACAGCTGTGGACGGCAGCGGTCCACCTGCAGTTCTTCCTTCGTTTGCTTCAGCTGTCGCGTGATGATGGTCTCCTGGTCCGGCGAGAAGCCTCCAGCCTCGCCGCTCTGCACGATTTCCTGCACCACTGATATGTACAGCTTACATGTGGGGGTGTTCAGCAGCGTCTTGCTCGACGGACGCCTTCGCGGCTCGCTCTGCAGAAGGGCAGACACGATCGTCTGCATCTCCTTGCTGACGCTGTCCGGCAGAGGGTCAAAACGGCCCGCCAGCGTCTTGTGCATCACGTCCTCGATGTCCTCACCGTCGAAGGGCCGCTTCAGCGTCAGCAGCTCGTACAGCAGCACACCGAGGGAGAACATGTCCGCCTTCTTGCTGTAGGGGCGGCGGCGCCAGATCTCCGGGGCTACGTAGTACGGGGTGCCGCAGAAGGTGCGGCCGACGTCCTCGCTTACAGTCGCAGCGTAGTGCTTGCTGAAACCGAAGTCGCCCAACTTTGCCAGGCCGTTGCTGCACAGTAGAATGTTGGCGCTCTTGATATCGCGGTGAATCATGCGCTTGGAGTGGACGTGGTGCACGGCCAGGAGGACTTGAATAAAAAGAAGACCAGCTTCATGCTCCGCAAAGGGGCGATTCGTCTTGCTGCGGTTGCGGATCTCCTGCCGCAGGTCACCCGCGTTGGCGTAGTCGAGCACCATCGCCATCATAATCACATTATCGGGGTTCTTCTTGTCACGGTAGACGAAGTCCTCGTGGCACTTCACGATGGAGAAGTAGTCGCAGCTGAGCAGGCAGCACACCTCGCCCGAGGAGCGCATAATTTCCTGCGGCGTGTACCCCTCCACATCCATCACCTTGATGGCAAATGGCTGATTATCTCGCACACGGCGGGCGTAGAGGACCGTGCCGGACGTGCCAGAACCGAGAACGGTGTCGAGGTAATAGCGGACGGGGAGGGAGTGGCGACCATCGCTGGCCGTCTTGTCATCGTCCGTGTCCACGCCGAAGGTGGCAGGGAAGGCGTTGCACACCTTCTTGATTAACGCATCACTAGTGGCAGACATATTTATTTGGTAAAGCAGCAGGCGCAATAGCAAAATATATATGTAGTGCAATTTCGGCGCTACGTATTTGTTTTTCCCCCAGCTAGGCGACAGAACGCAAGAGAAGAAAAAACCTTTTCGTGCACTGACTTGCGAGTAAGCCACAAGCTATTAACAAACTGGCGCAAAAAAAAACAACCGAAATGTTGGAGTAACTGTTTGGTAAATTGCACGGTGTGTGTGACGAAACAAACGGGGAATATATATGCCGTCGAGACCACTTCAATCCACAAGAAATGGCAGTCCTAGGAGGCAAAGAGATAAAACAAAGACGCACTCGAAGATAACGGTCACAAATGGAAACAAATGAAAATGGATCAAAATGGAAACGAAGAGTAAAAATAATAATAATAATAATGAGACGATCTGTGCACCTAGTGGTGGTAGCAACATAGAAGGAATTTCTGCACACGAGAATTGAGGTTCAAAAAGAAAAAATGAGGAAAAACAAGAGAGCCGAAATTCTTTCTCGGTTTCGAAAGACGAAAAAAAGAAAACGCAAAACGCGACACCAATTTTTTTTTCCCGAAGTAATGAAAAGCCGGACAACGAGCACGTCCTCTTCTGCTTTCCCTCCTCACAAATCTCAAGCTCTGTGGTTTGTTTGTGAAGCTGCGGAAAAGAACAGAGTAGCGAGAGGAAGAAGGAGGAGGGGGAGGGGAGAAAACGATGATGTCGAAGAAAACTAGCAAATTCAAGGCAAAGTGAATCAACGAGGGAGGAAAGGTGAGAAAAAAAAAAGGAGAGGAGCACTCAGGGCACTTGTCAAAGCTTGTTGCTGTATCTCGCCTTCTGTGGTTTCAAGGTGGCACCTACAGAGATGAAGGAGAAAGAGCTCTGGCGGGGTCGCACGGGTACGTGACTCAGAAGACACTTTAAGATACGGAGTCACACACACACCAAAAAGAAAGGAATAAAAACTAAAATCTATATAAACCGTGCACTTCTGCGGGATTTCGGTACTCAAAGAGTCAAGGAAGTCTCCCAAAAAGACGGTAATTACAAACTAATAGTGGAATGCTACTTTAGATATGAAGATCTAACAGGCGAGGATCGACTGTTTGTTTTCAATAATGTGTGTTTTCGTGTGTGGAGGGCAATCCCAGAGCATCGAGCAAGCCATCGCATAAAAGCCAATGTCCAGAAGAAAAACAAAGAAGGAGGGGAGATCGGATACGATGTAGAAACACTATCAGAATACGTTTTTTTTTTTTTCAAACATGGTCTGCTTTCCACCAGATTTCTGAAACGGTGTCAGGAAAACACTTGAGAACGTGAGCTCAGATCCTCCTCTCTCGGAAAGCCTTCGGCGACGTTCCCGCTGGCGTTTCACTATCTTTTTTCTTTTCTGCTGCAAGGGCAGTTGGACCAATGCGGCAAAGAAATTCACGCACCCAAAGCAAATAGATATATGTACCTTATTATTATTATTGTCATTGTTGCATTGCATTTCTTTTGTGGTGATGGTCACCCTGCAATAGCCCTCCCCGACAGCTGAGAGGACAGAAAAAAAAAAGAAAAGGAAAAGAGCAAAGATACCAATTGCGCATCAAACCAAACGTTTACATCGGCTGGGAAATGGAAGTAATGGAAACAGAAGAGCGTAACCACGAACCTGTGAAAACAAAAAAACGCACAGAAAACGCATCCTCTTAGAGACGGGAAAATGAAACAGAAGAAGACTACACGTACATCAGCAGCCATAGTAGGTGGTATCCCGAAACACGAAGAGAGCGAGGATGGAAGCGGAGACGTACGCAAAGTATGGAAATGTCCGTATGCGCAAAGATGACGGCACACATCATATGGCAGCGACGCCACCTTCTGCCATCGTTTAGTGAGAAAACAAAAACGCTGGGAAGCCAAACCAAAAAGAAGAGGAAGGAGTAAAGGGGGTCAGGAAAAAAAAAGGAAAAGTATATATAAGGTGAACAACTCCCGTAGGATTTACGGTCGAGAACAAAACATGGTACTTTCAAGTTCACAAGAAGCAGTAGCAAATATATCTATGTAAATGTATAGAAATTCGAGAGAAGAAAGAGGGCACTTTACATCGTCGCGAATAACGAAAACAGTCACGCACGGAGACAGTAAATGGATAACAGGAGATAGCGCACTGCGACACCCCTTCGACGCCACAGTGGAAGCTTAAAAATGATAACAATAATAATAGTAACAATTAGAAGCAGCAATAGGTAGTACCACCGATACAACAGATACAAATAAAAAAAAAAATAATAATAGTTAGAGTAGGGAACTGCATATACGTACTGTAAAACTCGACTCAGAGGGGTACCGATTGAACGGCGCATCCACCACACAACTTTTTCTATTCCTGGTTCTGAAAGGTGGGAACTGTAGCCGTACCCCGCGAGTGAAAAGTGGGAAATGAGAAGAAAAACAAAACGAAGAAAGACCCACTGCTTGTGAAAACGCCTCTGCACGAAAAATACATTACATGAAAAATAAACGCGAACGTTCCAGCGGAAACATTCCAAGTCACTCCAAGCGCAGCAGAAGAAATAAAACGCAGTGGGATAAATAAAAAGGGGGAAAAAGAAACCATCATACTAGCGCGTACAATTACAAAGAAACGTTATAGGGCGACCAATCCTCACCCTCTTTCTTTTTATGGTCTTTTGCGAGGCACCAAAAACCAACACACAACAGGATTCACCTGCAGTGCACTTCTCACAGCGGTACGTGACACGTACCCATGTAAGAGGAACACCGTCCTTTGCGTGTGTGTGTTTCCTCTTCGCGTTACACTTCTTCCTTACACGGGAAGACGTTGCCGCAAGATGCACTCTAGAAAGACTTCCACCCATTTATCCCGCTCGTCCGCAGTGCCAGAGGTAAACCGCACAACAGATCCGTTGCCGGACTGCAGCACAAACCCGCTGTAGTTGTCCAGCTCGAGGGGGTAACAGTCAATGTAGCCGCTCAACTGCTGCGCCTTGCGCGGCCCGCCCTGCTCACTTGACTTCTGGGACACACTGAGGTAGATTTCGTACGAGGACGAGGTCGCCGCAGAGCACTGCACCGCCGTTGTCGTCGACGGCGAGCGAGCAGTGACGTCGCGACGCACCAGTTGCAGGTAGCGGCGCTTCCATTTCCCCTTGCCGCTCTCCTTCTGCAAGGTGCCGGACATCACATTCGTCACGGTCACGTCCGTCGCAGCAGCCGTGGTGGCGTTCGGAAATGAAGTAACGGATGGGGCACGAGGCAGGCACACAGGGGTAGCGAGCGGTGGGAGAGATACGCAGGCACATTGAGTAATGGGCTGCGGCTTCGCCTCCACCGCCGGCACTCGATCGGGCTGCACCAAGTAGCGCACCACGTCCGCCACGACGCCACGCACATCGGCCAAAATCGCCACCCGCTCCTCTCCATTGAGGTTGAGTGTGCTGCTGCTACCAAGGTGGGCGCGGATGGCAGGGGGCACCGGGGAGTGTAGACCGGGCGGCGTCCCGTTGCTAGCATCCGCCGTAACCGACGCGTTGAGCAGCCCGCTCGAGCTGTTGTTGGGCTCGCATACGGAGCAAGAGGGGGAGGACGCGTCATGAAACACCACCCCCAACAGTGTCCCAATCGCCTCTCGCATCAGCGGCATGGCAAGGATCTGCACAGCAGAAGGTCGTCGGTTGGGTTCTTTGTCTAGTAGTCGGAGCGCCAGCGTCTTGAGCGCCGTACTGTACACGTCGTTCTCAAAACGAGGTGGGTTCAAGTGGCTATTCATGATGGAATCTCGTATCGGCTCGATCGAGGTGCCGCTGAAGGGCCGGCGCATCTCCATCATCTCAAACAGGACGACGCCGAGCGAGAACATGTCCGCCTTCTCGCTGTAGGGCTCAACAGACCACACCTCAGGTGCGATGTAGTGGGGCGTGCCACAGAAGCTGCCAATGCGTGCCGTCTGCACCCCATCCGCCCCCTCAAAGGGCTTCGAAAAGCCAAAGTCACCAAGCTTGACGACACCGTTGCTACAGAGGAAAACGTTGGCCGACTTGATGTCGCGGTGCAGGATCTTCAGTTTCGCGTGCAGGTAGTGGACGGCCATGACGAGCTGCACAAAGATGAGAAGGATATTACGCTGCGAGAAGAAGCGGCGCGGGCTCTGGCGCGCGCGTGTCTCCAGCTCCGCTCGCAGGTCGCCGGAGTTGAGGTACTCGAGCTCCATCGTCACCGCGGTGATGCCGCGGTGGGCTAAGATGCCATCGTGCGCGTCGATGGTCTTCTCTGTGTCCGTCACCTCGTTGCGCACGGTCACGTAGCTGCGGTAAAGCTTCATGATAGAGAAAAAGCTGCAAGAGCGGAGCACACGGGCCTCGCGCAGACAGCAGCTGATCATCCGAAGTGAAGCGTCCTCCAGCGAGACAAATTTCACCGCAAAAGGAACGGCAACGGCGCGGTCGCCATCGTGTTGGAATGACGTACCGCTGCTAACGCTGTTGGAAGCACTATTGCTGATATTGTTGCTGTAGCTGCGGTCACAGCTGATGTTCGGCGGTTGAAGCGGCGTGCTGGTCAGCGACGGTAGCCCATCTGTCACGGTGAAGGAGGAGTCCATAAGGTGCTGCAACGAGCTCGGCGGCGCCGGGACATAGCGTTTGGCGTGCAACACGATGCTGCACACACCGACGCCGAGAAGACGCTGAATTGTGCCGCGCGGCGACGCAGCCGGTGCGTCAAGAGTGGCCGCCGCCGTGGGTTGCTGAGCGGCGCCATCCGCGTCCATCTGACGCCCATCCACTCTTCCCTCCAGATTGCACGACCGAAAAAATGCGCTGGAGGCGTTGTAAAACGGGTGGAGTGCGAAGAAGCGCTGGAGAAGCTCAGCGAGGTGCGCCTCCTTCGAAGCGCGGCTGAGCGAGCCACACTTCCAGTGACGATCAAGCCCAGCGGGCGTGTCTACATCGGATCGATCCATGCCGGTTTATTTTTTTTTTACGAAAAAACAGAAGAGCAGGAAAACAGGTTAACTAAAGCGATGACAGTTTTCTTTTTAAAACGAAAGCAAACCCAAGCTGAATAACACTACTGAAGACAGTCGCGACGAAGGAAAACACCCGCATGAAATGCGGAACGGATAAATAAATTATAAGAGCGGATAACACCAGCTGTGAGGCTTGCGGGTACGTGACAAGGTAGATATTATCTACTGAGTTAGAATCCGGCGCTGAAAAGTAGTCCTTGACTTCCCACTTACTATTAATACACGGGTGAGTCAAACAATGATGATACAAGAAAAAATATAAGAAATAAGGAAGTAGTAATCATCAACGGCAACTGGAAACGCGAAAACCAAAAAAAGGCCACTGGGGAAAAAAGAAGAAGAACAAACAGATAGTCGCAAAAAAAAAAAAGGGAGCACAGCATCAGGTAAACCAAAGAAAAACAAATAATAAGGAAGAAGTCAACAGGTGGCCGATACAGATCAAAATGGATCTTTCCCTGCCGGAGAGAGAGAGATAGAAAAACGGGGGGTGGAAGGAAGAAAGAAGCTTCGATTATTATTGTGCCGCCTCTAACTTACCATAAATATATTTGGAGTGAAGACAAAGGAAAAACGGTTATGTAGAAAATCCACCAATACAGGCAGAGAAACCCAATCAGTGAAGAACGCAGCAATGACAGGAAAACGATCTCATATAATTATAACAGTAATAATAAACAAAAGAGGAATAAAACGGAGAGAAGTATGCCCTTGCGATCTTCCAAAACCTGCGACTGTGAAGAGAAAAGAGTTGCCTTTGTTCCTTGTCAAGCGCAACTCACTCAGTTCACATTCGTTAGTTTAATCGGTGAATTGTGTTTCAGTTTTTCCTTCGTTAAAGCTCTCAGCGGGCGCTGAGAACGAACGCAGAGGTCGCAAGCTCCTGGGGTAATGATAAGGAAACTCAAAAGTCAAGAAAAAAAAGTTGAGAACAGCAAACGCAAGAAAGGCGACGGAGCACAGTAAGAGAAAAAAAAACCTCTTTTGTCGTATTTATCGGCAAAAACAACAACAAAAAAGCGACGACCACTTCCAAGCTTAGATCGAACGGAGGGAAAGAGAGGGGGGAAAAAAACGAAGAGAAGCAGAATCGGTAGTGAGGCGAAGCGTTGTTTGACATACACGAAATGCCGTCACACACCCACATATATATATATATATATAACGGTAAAAGTGAGAACGACGAGGAGATATGTATATAATATTAACACTAATAATAATTGAAGACAGAGACGCTTGCTTTTTCCCACGCGGGGGAGAATGTGCAACTCAAATTGAGCGCGTCACTTAGTATCGTTGATGTTACTTTTTGATTTCTTTCCTGGACAAAAAGTACCGCTATATATGTATTGTACAGCACCGAGCGTCCACTGCCACAGCGCGTGGAGCAATGATGAAAGAACTTGTATTACTTTTTGATGGGTGAATCGATTAAGCGCCCAAATTATTGTCAAAGCAACAATCAGACGACGTCGGGGGCAATAAGGACAACAACCACACGGGCTGTGAAGTACTGGCAATAGGTGGAGAGGAAACCGCGTGACGCAGAGTCCGCACGCGCTTTCAGACACGGCGTCAAGACAAACGGCAGAAATGCTGACAAGGTTACGTACAGCTTGGATGTTGCAGGATAGCAGCAACTACAACAACCGCAAAACCGGGAGCCAATAGGAACCATGCAGAGCAAAACCAAGTAAAAGCAAGGCAATTAGGAGGGAAAAAGAAAGTAGTCGAACACAATTGAGAGGCGAGGTTCAGTACAGACGTTGAAGGACAACAAACTGGTAAATTGTGCTGCACAGTGAGTACGCGTCAAGGCAACGAGACATATAACTTACGCCTTTTTTCTCATTCCATGGTCGTTTGGACAGAGAACAAGGAAGAGAAGTGAAGCATGTCACAATAATCATGTTCCTGTTAGCACCCATAGAGCAGTTCATGCACTGCAAAAAGACCAAACAAAGAACATTTCCTTTGTTAAAACCTTGAGGACATCTGAACGATGCTTCACTTTTTTTTTCCCTTCGTCTTGTCAAAGGTAGAGAGACATCCAATATCATCGCGCATTCGCACGCACGCACGTAAAAGAATACGCGTATGAAACAGACGCCTCTGCATTTCGTAGTCTTCTCTCCCGCACCTCATTCAAAACCCAGCAACGCCTCGCCTCGCACCCTCTCCACTGCGTCTCGCAATAGTGTTGCTCCGTTCTTCTTCAAAACTTGCGCACAAAGTTTCGCTTTCACCTCGCCAAAAGCGGCGATGCTCGGTCGGCTCAGCGGCGGCAGCGACGACAACGCCCTCCGCTCCACCCGCCGACGGTCACACCAGGCCTCGCCAAAGAGCGCCAGAGCACCAACGAACGCCTCACAGCACACAAACATACCAGGCGAGGCGGCGAGGTGCGCCTCGGGCTTGTTGCAACCGGCCATCGCCACCACCGGCACCACCGGCGCGAGAAGCGCGCCCTCCGCCTTCGCTATTTCGGCATCCAGCAGGTGTTGATCCGCTGCATCAAGCACGAGCGCCGTAAAGTTGAAGCAGACGAGAACAAAGGGGAGCTCGTTGGATACCTTGGCGGGTGCACGCGGCGGCGTAAAGGCCGCTTCTCCGCCGGCTGGCGGCTTCACTCCAGACGGGTTCTGGCACAGGTCCCACAGGCGCTTTGCGAAGACGGGGTAGTAGTCCACTAGGTAGAGCAGCTGCAGCACGCCAAGGACGCCGGTGGCGCGCACATCGGTGGCTGGGTTAGAGCCCTGAAAGCCGATCAGCTCCCACCGGACAGAGCGCATCGACGACGGCGGTGTGAGACGAGCCGGGTCGGCGGCTTTTTGGCGCAAGTGTGGCCACGGCACCTGGTCTGTGAGGATGTTGAACACGGTAGACAGCACACGGCGATGCACGCTGTTCTGCAAGGAGAGCGGAAGTGACTTGAGAAAGTGAACCACCTGCAAAGCACTCTCCGCAGCGCCTGCATCACTCGTCACCGCAGCAGCAGCCACGGCAGAAGAAGCAGCATTTTCGCCAGCCTGCGCGGAATCGGCACCCACTCTGTCGAGGTCCGCACCTGCACGTGCGTAGGCTGGGGGCTGCCGCGTCCTCACATCCGACTCCTGTGGGCTACAGCACCGCATCAACGAAGCAAGGAGACCTGTTTTACTTCTCCTTTTCACGCTTGCATTTTGCGGTGCCGGGTGTGCGACAAACGGTGTGGGTGCTGAGGGTTTGCCACCGTGTGCACGGTCTTTGGCGGCTGCGACACCACGCTTCATCTCTCTTGTCAACTCCGCGTAGGCTTCATAGAAGGTGATGGGCTGCATGGTGAGCGGCACGCGTCCGGTGGGGTCGGTGACGGTGCTGCTCGGGTCGACGTCGACGTCCTCGTCGTCGCCGATGCGTGGAAAGGTGCCGGCGATGCCGGAGAAGGACAGCAGATGGGACGGGCCGACCGCCGCACGCGAGTTCGCAGAGACTGGTCCAAAATGGTCCGCGGAACCGGCACCGTCGACGTACTCAGCCGCACTTGCACGCGAGAACACGTCGTCCTCCGCGTCTTTCGCGCTATCGGCACCCGCCACAGTCGATGCGTCGCGAGGTGGCGGCGGCATCTGCACAGCGAGACCGCCGCGACCTTGTGGTGGTAGCCGCCCCGCACTGCTTTGCCGCTCCGCCGCCTTACGTGCGTGCGAGCGGTTGCGTAGGGAGGCCAAATTGGCGGTGGAGGTGTCTAACGTCGAGGGCTCGGACAGAATGCTCGTGGGAGGCTGCAGCAGGGTGTCCGACACGTCCAACCGCCCGATGCCCGGCGACTCGCCCGTGAGGAGCGTATCGCCCTCTATGGAGTTGTTTGTCATGTTCACACTGAGCTTCCCCACCGCCTCTTCGCTCAACAAAGACAGGTGCTTTTTAATTTGGTGGCTCCTCCCATTGGACTCACTCGGCGCCTCCGAGGAAGAAGACGAGCTGACATCGACGTTGGTTGGCCCGTGGTTCGCGTCCACCCTGAGCATGCCTTGAGCCGCGTGTGCGGCGTTCAGCTGATCCATCGGCAGACTTAGCGGGAGTGCCATAAAACTCGTGGGGCTGTGCGGCTTGCTCGAGGCCGGAGAGAGGGGCAGCCCGCCAGGGCTGTTGAGGACCCGAGCAGCACTGCTGTTGTTGCTCTTTGCATTGCTTTTTTGAGTCCCCTGCACAGCGGTGCCGCCTGTGACGCGGAACGACGGCCCGCCGGTGGCGTTGGCGCCATCAGCCACGTCGGTGGCACTCAGAAACGTCTCCACACCCGTGGTGAGCGTCGTCGGCGAAACCGCGGGGTCTGTGCCGGAGGAGTGCAGGTGGATGTCTTTCGTTGCCCGGTCCTCCTCCCCGGTCAAATCGCTGCGACTCCGCGGCACCGGCACACCCTGTGGCACAGCTGCTAGCCCGGCAGCGTTTGCATTGGGGCGCACCGTACGACTCGGGGGAGCGAGGGGTGGGGAATAATGATCCATGGAGACGAATTCATCAGCCCCGTTGTCAGTGATGTTGCTGTCCAGCCCTGCGCCGTCGTGCCCCGTCTTGATCGACTTGACGGAGGAAGCGGCTTTCGATGATCCTGTACCTCTCTGACGGCCGTGCCCGTCAACGTCGGTGCTCGTGTCTCCAGCCGCTGCATCTGCACCGTCATCATCGTGCGGGGATGCTCGTACGGCGAGCGGTGAAGGCCGCTGCTTTCCATTTGCGTCGCCTGCTTTGCCACGCTCCTCCCTCGCTCGAAAATGGAGATCGGGGTTGGTGGTACTAGTGCCACCGCTGCTGCCCTCGCCCATCACCGACATCACGGAAGCCTGCGGAGATGGGCGGACGTACGTCGGCGAGGCGCTCGAGCTGCCACCGACGACTTGAAAGGCATCTACATCGGGAAACTCATCGTCGTTGATGTCATTACTGCTGTGGTGGGTGCCAACCGCGGCGGCGTTGTCGGCTGCCTGCCTCGCCGCCACCTCTTCGCGATGCTGACGCCGGTACTCCTTCAATACATCGTTTTTGTGTAGGAAAGACATTTCTGCAGTTGTGATCCGCAACAGAGGCCGAAATACAAAACCAAGTCGGGGCAGAGGAAGAAAAAAAAAGGGAGTTCTCTTCAGAGCACCACAGCGGAGCTGAGCAATGTTCGAAATTATAGTGGCAACGGAAAAAGAAAGACCACAAGACGCGTCGGTTGCTGTTTGTTGTGAGATGGAACGAACTAGCAACGGGAAGAGGTGGCCAGCGCACGTTTGTTGGAAAACACACAAAAAAAACAAAACAAAAACTACATCCAATCGGCGGCAAACACGTCGAGTGACCTCCCACCGCCAAGAAAAGGGCGACGAGAGAAGCAGAAGTAACTTTCAAGAGCACACAGCATACACACACACAGTAAAAGAAGGAGCAGGTGCACAGTAGGATGAGAGTGTGGGCAAAATATTGATGTTAAAGAAAAGGAAAAGCAACAACGATTACATGTACGGGAGTGTGTAGATGCGATTGACGATGAGGAGATCTTGGGCTATAGAGAAACCCCGGTCAGGAGGCTTGTAGAAGCTTTTGCCGAGGTACACTCATATACTAGAGAGGACGGTAATCGGACTGAATTGCTACACGAGCAGCTGAAGACAGAGCAAGGAAACTACACACAAAAAGAAACTTGCTGATCCCGCTGCTGGCGTTGAAAGAAGGCACAAGTGTGAAGACGAACAGAACGGCAGAAAAAAAGGAGGAAGTGAAGGTGATCCCTCGGTTATTCGTGGAAGCGAACAACAGCTACTTTTCATTTCACTCTTTGGAGGAGGAGAAAAAAAAAGAACGCTTCTCTTGATGGCTTCATTTTGCGCAACGCATTGGGTGCTGTTACGAAGCACCTCGTACGCTCTGCTGTGATACATGTGGCACGCACAGCATGCGTAGCCTCATCATCACAAGCTGCCCTTGACGAGAGACACGATGAAGGGCACTCTCTCCGATCTGCAAATCTACTTCATTTACTTGATAGACTCTTGCCATGCGCATCTAGTGCCAGCAAAGCGACGGGTTCGTCGCCAATCGAGCAAGGAGAGGGGGAAAAAAGAGAGCGATTCTAGTGTTAAAGAAAGACAAGATGCGACCTGCTCGTCGAGGACAGATGACACAAAAACGCCTCAGGCGTGTATGAAGAATCTACAAAAAAAGATCTAACAAACGCGGTTCTCCTCTCTTCCAGAAAGCACCTCGTATCTAAGGTATGAAAGAGAGACATTTATCAAAACAACAACAAAAACTCACAGTTCTAGTTGCAACCCAGTCGTCTTGCGCTTCACCGTTCCGCGGTGCTCCTCGCCGGCGGTGTCGCCGCTCATCCCCCGCGCCGGCGACACTCCGCTGCTTTTGCTGGGCTTGCACACATCAAACTCGGAGAAGAAACTCAGCCGCGTGGACCCACTCGTCTGCCAAGCGGAAGAGCAACCCCACGAGCCGGAATAGGGTGCGGGTGGAAGCGAAGACGGGCGCACCGCTGCCTCCGCCAACGTCGTGTCTTGCATCACACTCGTCCGGTGCAGCTTCAGTGCGCGCCACGATGACGACGAGGAAGAGACGTTGTTGCCGCTGTTATTGTGGCTGTTATCGGCGCGCTGGGCGTCGTCGATGCGATCAAGACTCAAAATACGCTTCCGAGGCATCGAGACGCGGAAGGGCACGGTGTCACGTGCCGAGTTCGCCGCGTCATCGCTGCGCAGACGCAATGCGTTCGTTGAATACGTATACGTGGCAGACGAGGCGCAAAACGGGTCCGTCTCTTTCTTCTCGAGAGCATCCAGCGCAGCGCGCACCTGCGACGTCGAGGAGGTCGTTCGCGAGTTGGCGGCGGAGATCGAAAAAGACGCCTCATCACGCGAACCACCAATGACGAGCGAGCGCGGTACGGAGGAGCGCGTTGAAGTAACGGAGCGCCGCGCCGCAACACGAGAAATGCCAGTTGCGGTGTGGTCTGTGTCGCTGTTCAAGTGCATCTCCGTTACGCGGCTTGTCGAGTTGGGTGCAAGAGCAGCTACTTCCGACACGTGCGACGGACGCAGCTGTGGCACCTCGTCTTCTGTGGCGGCACCAGTAGCAACAGGAGCCGAAGCATCTGCTGTACGCAACGCCGCCACCTCTTCGTGCACCTTCGACACTACCTTGGCAAAGTTGTACGACGACGGCGACATGGAACGCTTGTATTGATGCTTCGGCGATGTCGTTAACGACTCTGGCTGGACATACGCAAACCGACCTTCCGCACGCTTCTCTTCTCTAGCATGCTGTCCTACGTCCACCACCTCCTCCACTTCTTCGTCTTCCTCACCAGCGGCGCTCCCTTGATCCAACTCGCTTTCGGTGGCGCTGGTGCGCACTGTCGGGGGCTGCAGCTCCGCGGAAGCCTCGAGGCGGCCAAGGTCTGCGAGTACCTGCCTGTACTGCGAAATGCCTTTTTCATTGAGCGTTTGCGCGTTGAGCATGTCGAAGCACGCCATGCGACATCCGTTCACGCCCTCTTCCCCAAGTTGGTACGTCCACCCATCCACCGCCGCGGTCGCCTCATCCGCCAGCCGCGACGCCGCACGAAGCGTCCACGCCCGTTGCTCCTGCACGCGTTGTGCCACCCGCATCAAAGTGGCGGGACTCACCGTCTCGTGAAAACTCGTAAGGCGACCGCTCGCATCGCCGAGCAGATCCGCAAGGGCACCGGCGGCGGACTGCAGCAGTGTCGATCGACGCTTCACCTCGGCCGAGGCGGCACGCAATGTGCCGAGGAGAGCATCCTCGCGCTCTTGCAGAACGCGGCGCAGGGTAGAGAAACACCGCTGGATGTCGGCTTCCACGTCGTTGGCTTTCGACTCGTAAAGAGCCCACAGCGCGGCTAGCTCGGAATGTGCCGCGGCCGCTTTCTCGCGTGTCCTGGAGAGCTCGCGTGCGTCTTTCTTCAGCGTCGCCGCGGTGCGCTGGGCCACGTCGGCGAGGGTGAACACATCGTGACCACGATGAGCCCCACCAAAGCAGCACGTCACGCACACGCACGTCGAACACGTCTCGCAGTAGAGGTCGAGCGACATGCCGGGGTGCTCAGGACACTTCAACTGGTCGCGGCGGCGCACTTGGTCGAGCTCGACCACCTCGTGCAGCTTAAACTTTCCCTTCGCGTGCGTTGCTTTGTGGCACGCATCGCAGAGGCCAAAATCGCACTGCACACACATGCGCGTTGCCCTCTGCTCCTCGCACACCCCGCAGTACAGCGTGGCCGCCCTCGACACGGACGGAAGGCCCTCCACGGCTGCACCGTTGCTGCTCTCCGCAAGAGGCGCGAGGCCTGTGTAACAGTTTCGTATAGTTTCCGGGTGAAGGGCGATGGTAGTCTCCAGCTCCCGTTGAGCCTCCTCATTTAACGTCAGGAAGCTCTCCGTTGCAGAGGCGGGAACATCGCAGTCGCACAACGGACACTGCAGGCACGGAGCATACAAAGATGTCCGGTTGGGGTACACGAAAGCATCTCCGTTTGAGGCTGGCGGCGTCGACTCCTCCAGCGCGTGCGTCGCGGCACACCACCGCGCTGCGCAGGTGCGGCAGGCAAGACAGTGCGTTGCGGCTCGTGTCTCGGCATGGCTGCCCACATGCGCGTGCAGCTCCACCGGATCCGTGAGTTTTGCGGAGCAGCAAAAAGGGCACAAAAACGTCCAATCTGGAGTGTCCGCTGGTGAGGCGGCGGTAGCGGCTGCTGCTGACGCGCAGACAGATGATGTTGGTTGGGAGTTTTCGTTGTTCTCATCACTGCTGAGACGCACCTCCTCCGGCTGCTCGTCTCTGCAGATCGGCTCGTGGTCGTCTACGAAGGAACAACAGACGGATGCCTCCAGCGCGGACGGCGCAGGAGCGTTGGCGCTGGATGGCGCGGGTGCAAGTGTGCGCTTTGCCATTTTTTGCTTTTCCTCGGCTATTCAATTGCGGGTCAAGAAGGTGAAGAGCCCCCGCCAAAAATAGGAGCTCGATGTATGCGTCAGGTCTAAAACTACCAAACGTCGTGTTACGGAAGAAAATAAATCTAACCTCTACGATTCCCTTAACCGATTGTTTGCTCCTCTATTTCTCACAGCACTTGTGCGTGTGTACATGTATATGTATGTATGTTTACTTTCCTTGTGATTTCGCGTTTTTATTTTTTGAAATCAAAAACTGTCGCCGTCTGCAGTGGCAACAATGTAAAGAGCAGACAAAGACAGCAGGTGCACACGTGAAAGGAAGGCGGCAACGCTTGTGCAATGCACACGTCACGCATTCATACATCAACAAAATGGTGCGACTCAATGAATAGGTAACTGAAGTCCAACAGCAGCACCCACCCGCACAACAAACGAACGAGATTATCATGTCCTCGTAAAACGGTAAGTCTCATGTGTGTTACCTCCCCTTCTCTTCATTTCTCAGGCACAGCTACGTTCACATGCTTTAATAAGCTTGCAGATTCAAAAAAAAAGAGAGACAGGCATTGCTGCT
Source organism: Leptomonas pyrrhocoris (assembly GCF_001293395.1). Taxonomy (NCBI): domain Eukaryota; phylum Euglenozoa; class Kinetoplastea; order Trypanosomatida; family Trypanosomatidae; genus Leptomonas; species Leptomonas pyrrhocoris. Next base: position 502,882 of record NW_015438365.1, read on the forward strand.
TGTTAGTATACATACGAGAACAGAAAGAGGGGCTCCCCAGAAAAAAAAAAAACAGGAAACTGGCCAGAGGAATACCGTAAAGCTGACATTCGTGTAGTAAGTAAAAAGCTCACAGAGAGCGAAGACCTTTTGCCTTGCTCTTTTCATCGCTTTCGCGCTTTATCGACGAAGACTATGACTCAGGCTTCGTGGCAAAGAGGAAGCTTGCTCGAGCCACCTCGTCCGCGTGAATCGTGCGCCCATTCAGCTCCAGCAGGTGCGGCAGGACCGCCAGCGTCCATAGGTAGACTTGCTCCTCCCTCGGCAGGGCCGAAATCTCGCGTGCGTTGTCCACCTTCACGCACAACGCGGCATCGCGCGCCGCACTGCCCACCGTGCGAATAAAGTTGTGCGTCTCCGTCGCAGCAAGAGCGACGTACGAGGCGGTGGTCGGCGGCGCAGCAGCAGCAGCAGTCGGCGCAGTAGCGGAGGCGTACGCGGTTGGATGGTGGTGCGGCGAAAGGCTGTCGTCCATCTTATTACCTCCTACGAATGGCGGTGCGTTGCCTTTGTCGTGCCACCGCCCACTTCCCGCAGCAGCATCCGCAGCGCTGGCGTTTGTGGGACCCACGGTGAAGCTGCGCTCATCTGCTTGGCTGCTCGCCGCCATCCCTAACACAAGCAAGTCCGCGCCCTGCCCCGCGTCGTCGTTCTCCTCGTCGCTCATCACGACCTCTGCGTGGTACTCGGTGCGGCCGGCGCTGGGCTGCTGCATCGCAGGGTCCGCCGTGAACTCCGCCCCGGCGATGTACGGAAGATGGTTGAGGTCTTCATTGCCATCAAAGAAAAGAGTGCGCAGCGCCGTCAAGGTGCACAGCGCCTCAAGCTCCGTCAACCCGTTCAGCGCGTTTCTGCGCACGTCTAGAACGGTCAGCCCTTCCAAGTGTTGGACCGCGCTGCCCAGATGCGCGATACGGTTGTCCGCCAACGTCAGCCGCTCCATCTGCGATGAGACGGAGCGGAGAAAGCTAACTTTGGTCAGCGCGTTGTGCGCCAGCTCGAGTGTGCGTAGGTGCGACGCAGCCTCAAACGCGTTAACTTCGATGGACGAGATGCAGTTGTGGTTCAGTCGCAGGCGCATGAGTCGGTGCGCCCCACTGAGGCACCGCGCCGAGACAGACGCGATCCGGTTTTCACTGCACGTCACATCGGTGAGGAAGGGAAGCGACTCGAGACCACTTAAGCTGGTGAGGCAATTGCCATCCAAGTGCAGCCGTTCCAAGCACCCCGCCGCGCCAGCGAGGCATTCGAAGACGTCAGAAGTCAGTTTGTTGTGTCGCGCGGAGAGGTACACGAGCTGGGGCATGTAACGCACCGCCGTCAGCTCCGTCAGGGCGTTGTGGTCGAGGATCAGCTGCTGGAGATTTCCATAGCGCTCAAGCCCCGGCAGGCGGGAGAGCCCCTTCGAGGACAGAGTGCATTTCGTGTACACCAGCTCACCAAGGTGGTTGTGGCCGAGATCCGAAAGGGCGGCGTGAACCTCCTGTATGGTCAGCTCGTGCGGGTCCTCTGCCACGGAAGAAGCAGCGAGCGGCGCGGGGACGAATGCGGCTTCCACCGCGATAGACATGATGATGGCGATTTGCTCGTTAAGAATGCAGTGAGGAAGGAAAAAAGAAGCGGGTTTGAATCGGGCCGCAGCGTTCGTCTGAAACACGGATGTGCCGTCTGCTGACAACTTTACTGGTCAAATTCCCTTACAGCATCCGCAACAACAAAAAGAGATGAGCCATCAAGGAGAGGAAGCGCAAGGTGGAAATAAGTTGCGATGGGGCCGGAGTACGAGAAGAGGAAATTCAATAGAGAAAAAAGAAAATCGGCGTTGCAGAAGCAAAACACAGCTACCACTCTGGGCATACGTTTGCTGTTGTTTCCCTTTTGGACAGAATACAACGCATCTGCAGCCGCACACCTCGCCTGATTCAAGGCGGCACGGAATCTTCAAGAGCCGAAAGAACCCGAACGTTTTTTTTTTTGGAGGAGCGCGCACACGGAAGGCACTGGTCAGATTTTCCAGCAAACGTCATCCATGAGGGCGATGGTGGCACAGTGCCTTTTCTTGGTTGCTGCTTTCTATCGCTTCCAAGGCCGCAGAAGCACTGTATAATCTACCTCTAAGACAACAACAAAGACCAAGGTCGAAAGAAGAGGGTCAAACAACGAGGGGGGAAAACGCCTCGTTAACACCACACGGATGGTTGTTTACACCGCAGTGTTGCGTCATTCTCATTGCCGCACACGTGTACAATGCGAGTAAGACATTGGAGAAAAAAAAAAGATATTTTTCCCCTGGCCTCCGTGACCAACCGGCAAGAAATATCTATTACATGTACAAAAGCAATGAGGATGAAAAGAGAAAGCCGGGACCTGGAGAAAAAAACAAAAACCACAACAAAGGACTTCAGCCACGTAGAAAGGGTCGAAACAACGAAACAGAAGACGACAGCAATGCCAATGGATCAGCTGCTGGCCTCGGCGAGCAAGGAGCGAAGTTCGTTGACGAGCATAGCGCGCCGCGTCGACTTGTCTTCGCCCACCATGCCACTCCCATTGCCGGAGCTACGCGAGGCCTCCGCACTGCCGACAGCGTCTTCTAACTCCCTCCTTGCCTCTTTCAGAAGTTTCACCTGCTCTTTCTTTTGATCGATCAGGGACGAAATGCGATGCAACGCAGCAGCGAGCACCTCGCTCGGGATCTCGCCTGGTGGCCTGCGCGTCACCGTGTCTTCGTACTGATGCTGGAGCTCCTCCAGCTCGTGTCGGAGCTGCTTTTCTACCTCATCCATCGCCTTCGTACTCAGCGCCGGAGGAGGCACTTTTTGTCCCGTCGCCGCTGTCGATGAAGGCGCAGCACGCCGCGCACTTGCGTTCTGCGGCCGCGATGACGTGCGTATGACAGCGGGTGAGGTGCGTTGGTGCGAGCTGTGCGCGCTGACGCCACGTCGAGCAGGAGAGATCTCGCCGCCCCGCCGCGAACTATCCCGCGCACTTCGATAATGGACGTGCCCGTCCGCAACTCCGTTTTCGTCGTCGTCGTGGGGCGACTGTGCGGAAGGGTACGCGCAGGGTGGCATCTCGTCCGGCACCACGCGGACGTCCCGCAACATCGAGCTGCACGTGGGGTCCTCGTAGTTGTGGCGCTGCATGTTGACCGCCACACGCGGTCGTGCGGAACGATGGGCATGCACAGCGCCGTTGGCCACTTGACCACGGCTGGCTCCTCCGCGCATCGATGCGGACGGACCCGCTGGGCCGCCACGACTCATCGTGCGCTGCGAAGGCTCAGACGACGAGGGGTGTCGAAGCCGTTGTTGCTGCTGCTGCTGCTGGTGCTCAAAATGAGTCAACAGGTCATCCATGGCGACGCGAAGCTGCTCATTGGTACGCAGCGCCGCCTCTCGCTCCTCTTTCAGTTTATCGACGGTTACGAGCAGCGCCGCCCGTCGCGTCTGCTCGTCTTTGATGTCTTCCCGCAGCCGCGCCACCTCCTTGTTCAGCTTCGATTCGCGTTGTTCGGCCAGCTCCTTTTCCGAGGCAATCATCTCCTCCAACTCTTTCCGAAAGCCGCCGAGGTCTTCCTTGTTGCCGCTGAGCGCGTCCTCAAGCTCGGCCCGTTCGTCCCGTGCTTTCCTCAGCAGCTCCAGCAAATCAGCCTCGCGCTTGCGGTGCGCCGCCCGCTCCTGCTCCATCTGCCGCTCCATGTCCAGTTTCTGCTGTTCATGGGCCTGCAAAGACACCTCGTACTGGTCCTGGTGGTAGTCGCGGTCCTGTTCTAGGGAGCGAATCTTGCTTTGAAGAGCCTGCAGAGCCAGCACAATGGATTTCGTGTCGCCGACCGTAATGCTGAGGCCGGAGCGCTGCAGACTGCTGGCGGTGCTCTCTGCGGATTGATTGACGCTCATTTGCAACTAAGGGAAGAAGACAAGGTAAAGCAAAAAAAAGGACGTGACTCTTGAAGAATCGCTTGTGTGCAGGTAAGTAAAAGTGGTTTCCAGTACCAGGAAAGGTGAAAAATCCGATGTCGAGCGAATCTAACGCGGAAAATAAAATAAAAAACGCCCGCAGCAAAACGATACGGCGGAAAAAAGCTCCACTTGTTGACCCTCAGGGAGAGAGAGAGAACGGTGCTGCGCGGTCGTCGTTGGGCGGGGGGGGGGGGACGGGGGCGCAATCCTCGCGGTGAAACTCCCTCGCTGTCCACTGTTCCTTTCGCTTTTGTTTCGTGGAGATTGAGCTGACTCTCCAACGGTGATTCAACAATTCACGTGTACGTGCGTGTGCGTGTGTGTGTGTGTGCGCGCAGCCGTAAAGGATCCGCTGCTACACAACCGCATCCACCGCTGACACAGAGGGAAAGGCGGAACGGGGAGAGGCGAGGTAGAAGAAAATAGGAGTGCGACAACAGAGCGGGAGAGGGAGCGCGCGCGCAAACGGGAGGGCGAAATACAGAAATGCGGGCGTTATTCGCTCCGGGCTTTGAAAAGACAGCAAGAAAGTGCAGCACAGCACAACGAGGGTACAAGGAAAAACGAGATGACAGAATGCTGTGCAGCCTCTTCAACTCCGTGTTTCTTCGAATAGAGAGTAAACACGCAGCAGCTGGGTGTCTGTGCTCGTTCAGTAATAACAGAGCTGCACCCGAACAACGTATGCGAGAAATATAAAGCAAAGCAGGCAGCTTTTCTTTTCATTTTTTCTTTCCAGTTGCGGATTGCGGTGAGAAACTGTCCAGTACAAGATCCAAAAAACGTCGGAAGAAGAAGAAAAAAACAAAGCTCGTTCATTTACAGAAGGTGACAGAGGTATCTAAGAGTACAGTACCTGAAAGGTAACGGTTATCGTAGCCCGTAAAGCGGAGCCAGCGATCAAGGGAAGTCCAAAGTAAACGGTTGTGCAAGACTTCACTGACATTAAACAAACAAAAAAACCGCGACACACAACAAAGTAGTAAATATCTAGCAAACAAACGAAGCCATTTTCAGCACGTGACATCTCGAAGAGAGAGAAAAAAAAACCAACGCCTACACGAGAGCGCAGAATTGTTCCATGCGACGTGCCACGGCTCGCTCTACTGCAAAGTCGAGAAACTGAGCGAAAACCGTCTTGCCCTTTGCGAGACCGCGTAACACCTCCGCCGCCTCCGCGTCCGTGCGGAAGGCGCGGACGGCGTAGAGGCGCAGCACCGCCAATGACGCGTCGAACGCGCTCGTCAGCTGCGTGTTCTCGTCATGGAAAGCAACGTGAGCAAAAGGGCCAGCAGCACAGCCTCCATTCACGCTACTATCAGTGCTTGTATCACCGACTGCTGGAGGCGGCCACAGCATGCACTCCGCATCGGCCGTCACGTAGTCCATGGCTAGTACAATGCCCACGAGCATGGAAAGAACCTCCTCCGCAACAGAACTGTCAAACAAGTTCGGCAGCACATCGTCCGCCGTGGAGAGCAGTCCCTGCAGGAGCGGCAGCAGCGCGAAGCGAAACACACTGAAGCGACGCTCGTCGACGCTGTCGCCATCCGCGCCAGATTCCGCGTTTTGCAGAATGACAGTCCACGACTCGTCCAACACGCTCGTGGCGGAGCTGCGGGCATCGCTGAAGTGGAAGACGTCCACCCGCGCCCGCAGCAGCTCCGCCATTTCCGCCATAAACGGCTCCACCGAGACAGGTAGACTCAGCGAGGTGCCGCCCAGACGTTCGCGCGACGGCGTCAGCGCCTCCTCGCCTGTACAGCGCCGTCCACTTGTCCACGACGACGTGTACGCGTACGCCTCACCACTGCTGCTGCTGTGGGGAGCGCGGTTGGGCGTCGACGCACCCGGCGCACCGGCACCGCCCTCCACCGCTGCATCCGCGCTGCGTTGCCCTGAACGAACGCGGCGGAGCGGCGTGCCAAACGGCGACGACGCCGACCGGGTCAAGGACAGCAGCAGCGTGTACGGCAAGCACGACGGCTCCTCCTCGGTGGAACGGTGCGGACGACCCAGCGCGGCCGCCTCGGCGGCCCATGACTGCCATCGCGCAAAGTACGCACGAGCGCTAGAAAGAAGGTGCAGACGCGCCATCATGGCAGCGGTAGGTAGCGGGCGACGGTGGCGTCGAAGACGCAGATGATCCCGCACGTCACCTGGAGCGGCCACGGCGGCGCGTGCAAAGCAGTGAAGCGAGGCATCGTGTTTGGCGCGGCGACGCTCCGCCACATGCTGCATCCACCGCACTAAATAAGTGCCGCGCAACTGCATCGCGCAGGCAACACTGAGCGCGTGGGCCAGTGGCTGCTCCCGCCGCAGCCGCGCCGTGCGCTGGCGTCGCATGAGGTGCGTGTGCCGAAACAGCGCCCGGTGATCCATCCAGGCGTGGAAGTACGTGCGGAGCTGCGACAAGGCGACGTACTCGCCGAGTTCCTTCATGACGTGTCCCACGTTGTGGCTGATGCCCTCGCAAAGGGCGTAGTACCGCCGACGCTGCGCCTGACAGGCCGCGAAGGAATCGACGCGGCACTGCTGCAGCTGTCGCATCCAACGCCACTGATGCGATTCGCGGGCCCGACTTTCACTCTTCATGTCCGACTGACCATCCAGGCACACCAGCGTAGCTGCGGATGTGGTGGTATTTGGGCAGGATGCATCTACGGATGCGGTGCTGGTCAAGTCAAGAGGCAAACCCTTCAGCGCAGATGAACCGCCCATCTGGTGACTCTCGTCCAGGAGAGAAAGTCGACGTTTAACGGTGGTGGAAGCCGCCACACCCGCTGTCGTCGCCTTTGTCTCGGTGGCAGTGCTGGAAGTAAAGAGGATCAACGCGCGTTGACGATGCGTGCCCATCGGCAGCACCTCCGTCAAGTGATTGGGTGGGAGCCCCTTGCATTCCTTATGGTACTCAAGGCCAAAGTCCATGCCGCCCACGTCAGCCGCCGCCCGATTACGCGACTCCTCGGCCCACCGTGCGTTGCTTTGCGCCGGCGTCTTTGTCCAATCCTGCGCTGGCGACTGCGGCAGCAACGAGTCGGCGGAGGGGTGGGGGATGCGAGCGAGGAGTTGTTTGTCGTGCGTGGACAGAATGAACACACAGCCGTCCCGCCGCGACGCCCACAGCCGTCCCTGCCACGCGTCCAAGAAGAGCTGCGTGATGGGCTGCGCGTGTGCGAAGAGCAGACGTCGGTGCAGGTGCAGCTGAAACGCGCCCATCTTGACCACCTCCGGCATCGTCACCTCCGTCATCCACTCCGCAGTCGCCGCTGGTGAGGCTGGTGCGGCCGCAATAGTGGCTGTAGGATTCCCCATGTCTTCGTTCCATTCAGTCGCGGAAGCTTTCCCGCGCAACTTGAACAGCTCGCGGCCGTCGTGATCGGGCAAGACCCACACCGGTGCGCACCGCACCGTCGTCACCGCGCTGCTGTCCACGCCAACGTAGAGCTCTAACTTTTGAAAGGTAAAGAAGAGCGCCTTCTCCTCGGTGAGCTCCTCAAACTCGTTCTCCAGCACACGGGCATCCATCTCTTCCTCGGTAGGGCGATGCTGCCACGACGCAGTGACGCGTGACGGGTGGTGGATGCGGCGCAGCGTGGTGCAGATCAGCGGTGGCAGGTCCACTACCATCTCCGTGATAGGGACGCCCTCGGCGATGGCGATTTGGCACTTGGAGGTTTGGGCGGGCATGCCGAAGTCGTGCACGGGGTTTCCGCTGTTGTTGCCCAGTGACCTGGAAGGGCCGCGCTGGACGCTGGTGCGTGGACGCATCATACTCGTCGATGGGAGAGCGTGTAGGTGGCTGTCTCCGTGTCGACCTGGGGATATACTGGGCCGTAGCTGGGAGTTGCGGGAGGGCGACGTTGTGCTCTGCTGGCGTGACTGCGACGCGGTAGACGCTTCTTCCTGGAGGGAGGAGCGGGGCTTCTTCGCCTTTTTAGTGAGCCTGGTAGTGGCAGTACCGCTGCCGGTGGTTTTCGACGAGTTCGGTGCGGTCGACGCATTTGTGTCTCTGCGGGAGCGAAGAAGGTGCGACTTCCGTGTAGGTGCCAGTGGTGGTGTTGCGTCGCCGGTGCTGTGCCGCTGGCTCTCACCTGGCTCCGCCGCACCGTGAGGCCAGCGACCGTTGTGCACGGCGTTGATTTCCGCCTCCTCACAGCTGGTGCGGCCCAACGAGGGACGTTGACTCTTGTGTCCTAGAGAAGCTCCATGGCCCAGCGCTGGTGCGGTGTTCGCCGGCAGTTCCGACAGGCGCGACCGGCTCTCGCGTGCCTCCGCAAGGCCCAGCCCCCCAAGAGGCCGTCGGCTCCGCAGGCTGCGCTCCGTCTTCTTGTGCGTCCCGCCGCTGTCCCGCGAGGAGGCACCGCCACTCACTGCTGCCTTCCGCTTCGTGCTGGGCCGTGCCGGCATCGACTCAGCGCTCAGCTCCAGCACATGGCTCACACTGGAGCGGCCTTCGCTCTGCGACGAGAGCGACCGCACGGAGGAGCGTGACGACGCGCCGAAGTCCGCCGGCCAGCCCAGCGCAGACCCCACCGTTGTGCTGTCGCCGTAGCGGTGCAGCTCCTCGTCGAGGTTCCACACGTGCACGGTGCCGAGGCAGTCAGCCGCCAGCAGCAAATTTACCCGCAGCGACTGCGGCGGCTCCGCGGCGACGGGCGGCATCATGTGCTCCAACTCCCGCTCCATTCCCTGCATCTCCTCCTCCTCCAACTCCAGCTCAGCACGCTGGCCTTCTCGCTTGTCGAAGCGCGTCTGCGTCTGGGAAAGCTCGCAGCGCGGCGTCTGCGCAGTTGACGGACACGGTGCTATTTGAGAAATGCGTGTGTCGGCGCGGACGTCGCGCTTGTCCCGTGCCGCGCCGTCAGTCGTGCCTGCCGTGATCAGCGACGAGACCCACCGCAGCGCCGTCAGGCCAGCAAAACCTCCGCTCAGCTTTGCGACGGGGCGCACCTGAATGAGCGTGCAGCTCGACCGCACCACCATGTTCTGCAGCCCCGGTACAGGAGAGGAGCAGTCAAAGGTGATGACGTCGTTGCACAGCATCGACGCGGGTGCGGCAGCGGTGGCAGCTGCACTCTGACAGGCTTGCGTCGTTCCCAGGGAACAGTGAGGCGACATAGAAAGATTGCCGGGGCCTCCTCCCTCCGTCTTCGCCATGTCGTGGCGGTATCGCTGTGCGTGTGCCACCGCCTCGTACACCTTGCGGACATCCCAGATAATGACCGTCGCGTCCGTGGACGCCGTGCAGACGAGAGAGAGATGCCGCCGTGAAGGGTCCGATGAAGCGGAAGCTGCGCCAGATTCGGATGCGGCCGCCGCCGTCATGAAGCGCACCGCCTCGCTGACACGATTTGGAATGTGCGGGGCAGCGGCGTCGACGCAGCGCCCGCCGTCTGCAAATCGCTCTGGCCCTCCCACCTCCCCTATCTCGTCGTGACCGGGAGAGCACACAATGGAGACAATCGCGCCACCTTGGTAGCGGGGCAGCTCGTACACCAGATCCGCCGATGCGCCCTTGGAGTACAGCGGTGACGGCCCTCCGGCACGGATGTGCTGATGACTCGCTGGTATCAGCCGCAGCGTGCCGTCCTGCAAGCCACACCACACGTAGTCTGTATACACCAGATGCGAGCTTTTGAGGCGCAGCACGTCCTGCGGCTCTCGAACCGGCAACACGTGCAGCTGCTGCGCCTCCATGAACGCGCGAAACGGTGCGTGCTGCAGGGCCGTGACAGCCACCTTCGCCTTGATGTCCACAACGCGCATGAGACGCTGCCCGGTGGTGCTGCTGTATACCGTGATTTCCTTGTCGTAAGTCGACCCACCCACGCACCACGTCCGCGCCGCAGAGAGAAAAGTGTCGTTGCGCTGCTCGCTGTGCGCCCCGCGCATCGTTGCACCGCCCTCATGCGGCGCCACCGAGACGGTGTCCTCTATCACCGAGAAGGATGAGGAGTTGGCTGTGTAGGAACTGCACTGTTGTTCGACAACGTCGTAGGCGGAGACACACTTCGACGCGGTAAGGCGCCGGCGCAGCGCCTCCTGCACCTTCTCCAAGTTTGGCAGCGGACGAACGACGCAGGCGTGGCGCATCGTCGCACGGGAGTTCAGCGGCGAGGCGTAATCATGGTAGATGGTGACGGCGTTGCTCGGCCGGAGGAAGCGGGTGCGCAGCTGGGCGTATTCCCGCTCCCAGGTATGCGGGTCTGCGAAGGCGGAGGGAGGCAGCTGCACCGCGGTTCCGTTGGGTGGTGGTGTAGGCGGAGAGGAGAGGCTCAAATTCGAGCCAGCGCCACGACTCGGGGAGGTGCCAGACTCCACCGCGCCTGTCGGGCCCAACTCAAGCACACCTTTGTAGCGCCGACTTGCCGGGGAGACGGTGCGCCGTGCCGCGACGCCCCACAACGGGAGCGGGACATCTTCAAAATGGCGCACGCCTTCTTCAGCGACGGCAGGACGTAGAGTTTGTCGGGTCGGACTGATGTTGACGGGGGCGTAGTCGCCGTTGCCGGGTTTGGAAGCGCCGAGGCGGTAGGTTGATAAGGCACTGCGCGAAGGCGAGCACGTCATTCTTAGTGTCCTGAAGAGAAGTCAGGAAAAAAAATGGGAATAATGTAAGCTCAAGACTCGAGTAATGAGAATCTAAAAACAATCTAAAGAGAAAGAAAAAAATAACTTCACTGAAGTCAGATTTTTCTTTTGATCTGCGGCGGCTGCGGATCAGCTCGCGTGCAAGAAAACAGAAAAGAATGACAGACGCAGCGGAGAAGGAGTGTGTGCGGTTTCTGTAAGTCGCGTTAAACAACACAGGTGAAATGGAATACGTGCGTAATCTAATGCATCGACAATTTGTTGAAGTAGCTTCAAACTTCCTACTCTTTTTGACTCCCAAGTACTCCGGCAAGCGACGTCGGCCTGCGAGAGCAAAAGGAATCCCAATAGAAGGCAAAACGAAGTATTGTTATCCGCCACACTGGAAAAGAGAGGGGAGAAAGGGTCAAAGATCGAGGCGAAAGATTATGAAAGCAGCTGGAGACGCGATCAAAACGGACCGAAACACGTGCTCTGTCGTCCACTTTCGTATTGCGTGCACGCACTGCTGTTTGAGTGAAGCTCTTCCTGCGCAGTTCACTTGCCAATTCGAAAACAAAAGAAAATGGATAGCTCAATGATCACCGTGGTTCTCGCCTCACCTGTGCTATCACATTCGATGATTATTCTCTTCCGGCTCTGCCACAATAGCCGGCATCAAAGGAGCAAAACACGGCACCACGTTTCTCTGCAAAACGCATGCAGCACACACACACACAAAAAAAAAAGAAATGCAACGTGAAGACGGAAGATTGTGAAGGAAGAACACGCTTCGCACGTCAACTATTCTGCGGTATCTGAAATTCTATGTTGCTAAGCAAAGAGAACTGCTTAACGAATATTCTATGACTTCTATCGCGAGACCTTTAAAAAAAGCAAACAAAGATGAAACCAAGTTGTTGGCGCACACGCGTACACTTCTGGAACGGTGCGTTACGGCCAAAAAAAGGACAAATACGGATGTCGATAAGAGTGAAATGCCACCTTGTACTTTAACAGGTCTCTCCCCCCTCCCCCCAAAAAAAGATCTTAACGTCGTGCTTCAGCAGCTACCCGCAGTCAAAAAAAAAACCGACACTCCTACTCGTACTCCTCGGTGGCGACAAAAACCTCGTCGTTGTCGAGTTCATCTGCCAACACCGACAGCGCCGTTTCCTGCGACGTGGGGACATTAACGATGGACCGGTGAGGATGCGGCGCCGACGCACCTTGCGGACGCAGCTGGGGTTCGTGTTGCGGCTGCTGGTCGCTCTGGCTCCTCTGCACCTCCACCACCTCTTCGCTGGCCTGACTCGAGCCGTTGGCCGGAACGTGCCAGCCGTCTGCCGTCACAACACGCGACGCGATGGAGATGCGCTGCCCACGAGCGCCACCCACAGGACCGACGCTTGCGGCGACGGCGTTGTCAGGCAACCCTTGTGCAATGGCGGCCAACATGCCCTCTTCCTCAGCTAACTCGGTCGGACCGCCCAGGGCACGCTGCCGCTTTGCACCGCCGTTGCTGTTCATGAGGGATGAGGCCGAGTTCGAGTCCTCAAGCTTGGCTGCCTTGCGTAACGCCGCCACAAAGCTGCGGACATAGGCGTTGCTCGCCTCGGCGAAGATGTCGCTCTTGCTCAGTTGGTCCCGCAGCACGTGCAGCGCGTCGACGGGTCGCAGCTTTGACGCGTACGGCACAATCGCCTGCAGCAGCATCGGATCCGTCGAGGTGGCGAACTCCGCGCCGAAATGCACCATGGCCGGACAGCACATGTAGAACCGGTCGCTCCCAATAAAGTGCAGCGACGCTAGCTTTATGCCGATCTGATAGAGGGCCTCCACCGACACTGGTGTGGCGCCGACCTCTACACAGCTGTTGTAGGCCGTCAGCACCACATCCCGCTCCAGTGAAAAGCCGTCATCGTTGGCGCGATCGCGCAGCGTGTGAAAGAGGCTCTTGAAGGTGTCCGCCACCGCCTTAGACGGCGACTGCGTCCATAACACGAGGAAAGGCGCAGCGAGCGCGTTGCCGTCGAGCCGCTTGAAGAGGAAGAGACGTGCCACACCGGAGACAAGACGCAGCTGCAGCGCCTCGAGCCGAGAGCAGGTGCGTCGCGCCGCCACCAGCTCTGCCAGTCCGGCCGCCGCTGGTACATCCGTCTGCGCTGAACTCCCTGCGTCACCTTGCTGCTGCTGCTGCTGCCGTCCGCGGTGCTCGTGGACGTGCAACTTCAGAGAGTCCTGGGCACTGCGCAGCTCGACGGAGATGTGTTCGTGCAACCCGCGTAGCAGCCGCACGAGCGTCTCCTGCTGCACCTGAGACATGTCGTAGTACGGCAGCGCCAGAAGGTCGCACAGGTACACAAAGACCTCCGCGACGGGCACGACCCAGTGGTGCTCGTTCACCGACGCACTGGACCCAGCGAAGGAGGGAATCGGAACGGCGGACTGCAATAGCTCCTCCATCTCCACCTCGAACTGCAGCACTGCGGTCACGAGGTCCTGCACGTACTGCTTCGGCTCGTCGAGCGGCGCAGCGGCGTCGGTCGTCTCGTTGCACGCCTTCACCCGCCACAGGAGGGAGTTCACCGCTGTCCCAACCACGAGCATCGCCAGCGTTGCGCTCATCGACGTGACCGTCGACGACGGCGGCACCTCCAGAGCGGCACGCAGAGCAGCGTACAAAGTTGTCCAGTGCTCCTGCGTCGGCACGAGAGCGGAGACCAGGTTCATGCGCCCCCACACGGCAAGCAGCTCCTCCGTTTCCTCCCGTGTGTGACTCCGAGTCTTTTTTGCCACTTGAGTGAAGAGACCAAAGACATTCTTGAGAAGCTCCTGCAGGTGCGCCTGAGCTTCTGTGCGGAGCGGGTAGTCGGTGAAGGCCAGCTGATACCACGCCTTGACGAGGCACTCGCGCGTTTCGGACGACACGCAGGACGACATCAGCGTGGCCTTGCGCAGTTCGATGAGCAGCGCGGAGAGTGCCGTGTGGTGACGCTGCGAGGTGAACGTCGACATGTCTAGTGCGGCGCACAGCAGCGCACAGGCCTGTAACACGTCCTCGCTTCCGCGGTGCACCTCCAAAGTGGAGCACAGCGCCACCGCGGCGTCCTCACTCAGCCGCCGCTGCAGGACCTCCGTCTCCTCCCTCACCTTCTGCGACACCTTCTTGCTCCCACCGCCGGTTCCGCCGCGGCGGTCGTCCTTCGGTGGCGGACCGAGTGTCAATCTCCCTTGAATCTTAAGCAGCAGCGCAGCCAGGAGCTGCACACCGACAACGGCATCGAGCGGCCTGTCCGACTGGGCAGCGGCGAGAAGCGGCTGGTATTCCACCAAGAGTACCGGCGGCCGTTCGGGGGTCCACAAGGCGTCGATGAGGTACTTCTCCGGCATCGCCTCGCGGTACTGCGAGCGCAGCGTGGCCGCGAACGAACACAATAATTCTGTTGCCACGCTGACCTGCTCCGCCTCGCTCTCCTCGCCTGCGGTGCGGCAGTGAATGAACACCTTCAGCAGAATACCCGCCGCCGCGCGCACCGTCGGCCGCTCATCAAACAACGTCAGCAGCACCTGGTCGATCTTCTCGTTCGTCAGCAGCTCGCTGCCCTCCGCCACGTCGGCGTCCCCGCGCACCATCATCGCCACCACCCGAATCGCCAGCTCGGTGCAGCGCACATCGACGTCGTTGCTGAGCTCCACAAGACGGGCGGTGAAGTACTGAAGGAAGAGATGCATGCGGCTGTAGGCGTCCGACACGTGGGCGAGGGCCTGCAGGATCGTGTCCAGCGCCTCGGCCCGCAGCTCCGCCCGCTTGTCGTGCAGCGGCATGCCGAGGTAGCGCAGGTACTTGTTCGTCATGAACTCATCGGGAAACGCAATGATCCAACGACGCAGGGCCTGGAAAGCGGCGAGGCGGATATCAGGCGCAACGTCGCGCAGGCGTTGGTGAACGGCTTGGGCGAAGAGGTGGTCGCGCCACTCCACGACGTCGTCGCGCTTGCGCTGAACCGTGGCGATGTCCTTCTTGGCACGCAGCAGTGCCAGCTGGCTTTGCAGGTCCGCCGCGACGCTCGAGAGGGCGTGCACAAAGGCGAGCAGCGCAACGGTGGCGGTGTGGCGAAACGCGCGCGACTTGCTCTCCGCCATCGCGATGATCCACTGCGAGAGCACCGGGAGGAAGGTGGTGTCCAGCAAGATGTCCGACGCGACGCTGTTGTGCACCAGGGCGGCACACCACTCCGGAAAGGCACGGCGGAAACGCCTGTACTTGGCGTCTTTATTCACCACCAGATAGGCCTCCGAGTTTTCCGGGACGCGGCTGTACAGCTCCTCGAGAAGGGGACGGATTTCAACACCATCTACGAGGGCGTTGGTGTCCAACTCTACTTCGGCCACGCCCGCCGCCTTCGACAGCACGTTGAGAACTGCGCAGAGCGCCCGCTCCTTGTCTCCGCCGCGGTAGACGGCCAGAATCGTGTCGGCCGCCCCCGCTGGCGCCACGCCGTCCACAAGGGCCTGCAGAGACGACTCTGCCAACGAAGTCTCAGCCGTCTCGCCCAGGACGGGCTGCTGCTGTTGCAGTGGAGCTGTCGAAGAGCCTTCTCCGGTGGAGGCGGCAGACGCGCTGCTTTGCGGGGCCTCTTTCTTACTTCGCTTCTGCGAGGGCGAGGGGGAGCTGTGGGGAGAGGTGCTGCCAGCGGCGTCGTCCAAAGGCAGCGAGGCAACATCGTACGACTCCTCCTCCCCTTTTATCGTCGCCGCAGAAGAAACGCCTCTGTGACTTCCGTTGTTCTTTCCATTCCTGGTCTTCTTTGCAGGCATGGTGGACGAGGGAGAAAGCAAAAAGAAGTGCAACTACTGTATTCGCGATGTGTGTCTATCGTCTGCTATCGAGCAGGTGAAGCTTCTATCGTTCTGCGGGGACGCTGATATAATACTGTTCACTGTGTGGACTCCTTGTTTGCAGTTGATGTGACAACAGAGAATCCTTTCTGCTCTTCTGTTGTTGTTTTTATCGTCCACGGTAACGTAGGTGAGTCGCTCTGCTCTTGTATGGGTGCGGTTGCTCATATATATAATTTTTTCGAGGGGATTGCAAACAATAATTAGAAAGAAAAAACAATCGTTGTAGAGCGGGGTAGATGAACGACAAAGATGGATGTTGAAGCACGATCGTCGAAGAAAAAAAAGAAAAGAAAAGGTGAATCGACCACCGTGAGAGATCAACCCTGCAACGTTGCCGACGCATGGACAGCCGGGACCCACTCGGCCTCTTCGGTTTCCGTTAAACGCCGTTTCGCATTTGAGCGCAATGGAGCACACACACCTTCGCCCGCCGCAAACCGAGATCCTTGTTCTTTCACGAACAACGGACCATTTGTTCGTTTCCATTTGGGCAATGCCGCCCTTTTTTATATCCATATATATATATATGATTCTTATTTACTGGTTTCTAATTCAAATGCTCTTTGGACTCTTTGCGTAACCTGCAAAGAAGCGGATTGTCACAGCAAACGCAGCTAGATAGTACAGTTATAATTACGAGCACCACATTCACCCCCGCCCCTCAAGGCGGGTGCAGGCACGACGCCACGAACCATGTTCCCGCACCCCATCACCATCAAACGCCAAAGCAAACCTGTCCGCCCCGTCACCCGCTCAGCAGCTGAAGCAGCTCCGTCGGGATTGGGGGGGCGCTTTCGCCCTCTTTCGTAACTCGTGGGACATCGGCAGCCGGCGGTCCCGGCTCCTTCAGCAGGCCAAAGCTGGCCTCCTCATTGCGGTCAACGTTCACCGCCTCGAGCGCCGCAAGCGGCACGACTTCCTCTCTCGCGTCCATTTGAGAAAGGGGCGACCAATGGAACCTGCGTTCTTTCACTCAAGAGTACAACTGGGATGGAAAACGAGAGAGAGGAAAGAATAGAAAGAAAAAAAAAGAAATGAACGAGTGTGAGAAGAGCACGGCAACGCACTTGCCAATAGATACATATGTATTTATAAAGCGAAAAGAGACGCACGCGATGCACATGATTTGTGGCTCGTCTCATAGTCTTCTGCCGCTGTTATTATTATGGTACGGGTTTCAGAGGGTGGCATTGATGCCATTAAAGTTGCCCCGGTTTGGATCACTAATGTCGGGTTGCGCAACGGTCTCGTACAGTGTGAAGCGGCGCAATATTATCAGTGGCCCATCAAACCGCCAAGCAGCAGCAGACTGCTGAAGCACGATTACGTCTGAAACTGCCTTTGCCAAGACTCGCCCACCCCACATACCCGCGTTGAAAGATATTTGGAGCGGAGAGGTAATTATCATTACTTTTATTTTCTCAATAGAAGCACCTCAGGATGCACGCGAACCACAACAACAATACCGATTGGTAGCAAAGAATACAAGAGCGAGAGACACACAGAGACGCCGCGACGCCGGCGAATCAGAAGGGGGAAAAAAGAAAAGCGCCAGAGAGATGGAAGGAAAAACGCTGTTGTGAAAAAGCTTTAAAAACTTCGGAGGTAATCGCATTCGACCCTCATCGAGCCCACTCTCCGCTGCCCACTTTTTTTTGTTTCCTCTCGCTCCCCTTCTCTCTCAGGTTCGGTGTAGAATGCGGAAAGACAAAAACGAAAGAGAAAGTGCACCTGATCCACTTGACGCGTCGAGCTGACATCACTCACGCTGACGTACACTCCCGTACAGACACACACCAATGGGATGTGTGCCCGCATCCATAGATTCGCGTACTTTGAGAACACCCCCCCCCGCTTCTACGATACAGACAATCAACAAAGGCGCTACACCAGAAGCAGCGCCAATGTAAGAGAAAAAAAAATCAGGTAGGGCAAACAAGTGGAATGGTGGTGCGACATCCCTCAGGCTTCTCCTGCCACCACACCCTCCCACTTATTCCTCCACGTCAAGTGGCTGCTCGTGCAGCACCTCCTCGTCCTCCTCTGCCGCTGTCGCCACGCGGTCTTCGGGGGGCAGTTTGAAGCCGTCCAGGTACTTCCGCGCATTCTCCTCCTCGAAGATGGTGAATGGGGTGTCCTTGCCCACAATCGCGATGGTGGTGTTCTTGATGTTCAGTTCCACCCCCTCCGGCGTGGCCGACGCGAGGGCCTTCAGTGCGTGATTCACCAGCTCATCTAACGAGCTGTCCGGGAAGTGTTCGAAGTGGCGCTCCAGGTACGTGCGCGACGACTGCGAGCGGACACCCATCGCGGTTGCCTTGTAGTCGTACACGTCGCCCGAGGGCACCGTCTGGTAGAGGTGCGGGCCCTGACGGTCGTGTCCGGCCAGCAGGATGCCCACGCCAAAGGGACGCTTTCCGCCGTACTGAATATGGCGCTGATGCTTCTCGCCGATCATATCCGCCATCTGGTTCAGCGGGAGGCCGGTGTCGTACATGTAGCGGTAGTTCATGCACTCGGTGCGGAGGAAGCGTGCCAGGACACGCCCGTCCGCGACGAGGCCAGAGATGGACATGCCTACATGCTCGTCAATCTCAAAAACCTTCTCTTGGTAAGAAGATAACTCCGCCACAGGACTGCGCTTCAGGGCAGCGAGCACCACGAAGTCTTTGCCTTTCACGCCGACCGTGGCTGATCCGTTATTCACCGCCTCGTTGGCATACTCGATCTGGAAGAGGCGACCCGTGGGGCTCCACGTGGTGATGTCGTTATCGTACTCGTTCTTGAACATGATGGTTGCGAGCCGACGGCGCTACGAGGTGATCAACAGCTGAAAGAACAATAATAATAATAAATAATAATAGTAAGGTGGATGGATTGAAATGCTTGCACCTCGTTTCGTGGACTACACACGAAGCAGCTGGAGGGGAAAAAAAAACTTTTTTGTTTTTATCCGTAGAAGCTAGAAAGGGAGAAATAATCCAACAAACGTTCCGTGCTTGTTCTGTGGTTTGGGGCAGTGTTTCGACTCTGTTACATCAAAGATCTATGTGCATTATTATTATTATTATTATCATTCGAGTGTCGCAGGAAGAAAAAAAGAGAAAAGATGATGACGAATGATATGATAGCTTAAGAGCTCAAGTGCCAAGAGTGAACAACCACTCCTTGCCGGCTCACGCTTCCTCCTCTACTGCTTCACAATCCCAGCAAAACATCGGATCTTCAGGGACTACTTTTATTAACACAACCGCCGGCACTCGTTCTCGTTCACTTGCAACTGTATGGAGGATCGCACGAAAGGAAAGAAAGTAGAATTTCCGGTGTGCTCGCTTCCCTTCCATAATCGAGACAGCCCGATGCGCAGAAAGAACCACAGGTAGCTCACCACTGCTGATAGTCGACGAAGCACAAATCGCTTTTGCTCGCCGCCGCATCTTTCCATTCAAGTTGGCACCGTTCTGTAGCCCTTGAATGATCTGCCGTTGCTATAGCGTTGATTGTTTGTTTGTTTGTTTTTCTATCGCGCACAAAACGGTATTCGCGACAGGACTTCCTGTTTTGAATACGAGTGAGACGCCCTTGTTTTTGTTTTCTTTTCTTAAACACTTTTCTTTGACCACTTGATTAAAGAACACTTTAACGAGAAGAACAAAATGATAGCGAGGTACCAAAAGAAATACAGAAAACAAGAAGATACTTTGCTCAAAGGAAAAAAACAAAAAGAAAAGGGAAATTGAAAACACTAATGATGAATGAAATGCGTTGTTGAAGTAGCACAAATATGTTAAGTGCTTCTGTTTCTCGCCTTTTGAAATCTATTTTTTTCATTTCCATATTTTTTTTTATCTTTCACTACACACGCTTGTCTTCTTCCTCTGGCAAGGTTTTTTTTCCGGGTTCGTTTCTCCGAGAGGGGGATGCAAAGGGAGGCACTATTGGAACAACTACACAGCAGAAGAAGATCACCTAAATCGCCAAAAGAAAGATGGTAGAAGGCGTTTTTGATAGCCTCACCCTTTGCCCTTCTTTCGGTTTCACCATTGTGGGAAACTGTCTTCAGTGGCTTTTGGTGTGTGTGTGTGTGTGCTGAACACACAGGAAACATTTCGCCATCATGGATCTCTTCGCCCATCCTTCAGTGCCACCCCTTCGCATCACGCTCTCCTTCTTCTCTCATTCGACTTCTCTCGTTCTCTTCCAAACGGAAAACTAACGCAACGAACCAGCGCACGGCGCAGCACGGTGAAGCGCAACTGTGTAACTTTGAAAATGAGCTCCAAGACAACAACAGTTTTTCGTTTTCTCCCAATTCGAGCAAACATGCCTCCTGAGCACCAAAGTCTCAAGAGGAAGATTGCGTGTAAACGGGAACTTGGTTGTGCCGCCACTGCGTTCGGTTTTCTTTTCCTGCTTCTTTTTTGGGGAAAAAAAACTCAGAAAAGGAAAAGTCAGGTTCGATGCTATTAGCTTCCAATCCATCCAGCTCTCCTTCACTCTCCTACGCGCTCACGTCACGTGTGGTGCGATCATTCACCGCCGTAAAACGAAAACGCACACACGCGCGCCAAAACAGAACATTGCAGTCTGATGTCTTTTTCGTCTCTCTCTCTCTCTCTGTGTGCGTGTGTGTGTGCGCTCCGTCGGGCGGGAACGCAACGCCGTCGTCGTCGTCGAGGTAGTATAACAAGTTGGCAGGCGGGGAAAACGCTTACCAAACAAGGGGGGATCGCGGAAAAACAAAATCGTAAAATCGTTACGTTGATGATTCCTTTAGAGAAGATAAATGTCTTTTTTTAAGGTTACAAGAGAAAACAAAAAGAAAAATAAAATCGTGGTGTCGAGCGTCCACGGGAAGTCTCACTCTCTCTAACACCTTCGTTTTTCTTTCATATATATATATATTTGTGTGTGATGGAAGATTTTTTTTCCTTTACCAGATTAGAATTAAGCGACTGCGGCGCCTCGGAGAAGTATTCTTTCTTTTTTTTTTGAAGAGGAAAAAATAAACGGACTATTAAATCAATATATTTTTCTGGTTTTTTTTTTTTGGTTGTGGCGCTTTGTTTTACCAGTGCAAACCCCACTTTCTTAACGATTGCCCTCTCCCGTTCACCTGGGATGATCCAATCATCACACTCCCGCCAAGACGCACAAGCCAGATAAGAAAGAAGAAAAGGGATTGCAAGCATCAGCAGCAGCAAATAACATTGCTACAAATATATAGATCATGTAGCAAGAAGAAAAAGAAAAAAAGAGCGATTACGAGACACAGCTTTTTGTTTTAGAAACCATTCGTTTTTCCCAATTTTTCTTAGCAGCTGGACTACACTTACGGAAAACCAAAAAAAAGGACAAGAAACTTGGCGTGATCAACGAGATCAACACCAAAAGCAAAAAACCTATATATCTTAAAACAGTAATAATAATAATAAGGAAGTCGAGATTCTGCTTTGAGTCCGTCTTCTCCATCCGGCGACTTGCATCGGCAACGCAAAAGAACGTTGAACATATAAGCTTTAAAAATGAAGGAAATGAAAGGTGACTCCAAGACAATACAGAGGACACCTTAAAGAAGTTACTTAATCCGCACAGCAGGATAAGAAAAAGATGAAACATTCGAATGCTAAAGCAAAGAGAAACGTAGCCGCTGAAGCAGTTCCGGTACCTCTCTATCTCTCACATTCTGTTGAACATCTTTCTCTTCTGTTCCCCTGCCTGAAGGCTCTTCTCTTCCTCGCATATGTATCGGTGTCCTTTACACTTCATTATTTGAGTCAAGCAAGCCGCCGGAAGCGACATCAAAGTCCGTCTCTCTAGTGGCGGTCAGGGCACTCGCGGGACAGGTGCTCCGTAGAGCCGCAGTTGTAGCACGCCTTCGGCTTGCGCTCGCTCTGGCAGTCGCGGCTCAGGTGGCCGGTCTGACCGCAGTTATAGCAGGTGCGCGTGTCAGCGCCAGTCTTGGCCTCATTCGGGCACTCGCGAGACAGGTGCTCCGTAGAGCCGCAGTTGTAGCACGCCTTCGGCTTGCGCTCGCTCTGGCAGTCGCGGCTGAGGTGGCCGGTCTGACCGCAGTTGTAGCATGTGCGGGATGCGGCAGCCTTGGGGCATTCACGGCTCATGTGGCCGGTCTCACCACACTTGTAGCACGTGACAGCAGCGGACATTATTCGACGGGTTGGTTGGGTTGGTAGAGAAGATAGCGGAGATTGAAAGACTTTGGGGACAAGCTCGAAATCTGGATTCAAGGTGCGTGCATGAAGGAAGACAGAAGGGACGTAAAGAAGAGACAAACGCACACGGAAAAAAAAAACAAAGAATGCGTACGGAGGAGGAGAAGAGTTGGAGAAGAGGAAGCAGCCGTGAAAACATAATGGGCGACCGAAACACAGAGGTTGCGGTGCGTGGGCTTACAAGGCTTGCGGTGACGTATGAACGCAGGTGTCTCTCACGCAAAAGGCTGCAGTTGCGCTACAGAAAAGCGCACAGAATGGTGTGTGAATGAGCCGAAAGTGCTTTCGTTCTCGAGAGACAGTTTTTTTTTCTAGTAGAAAAGAAGACTACAAAGAAAAACGGTTGCAACCTTCTGCATTTCCGCAGCGCTTTCATTGAATGCAACTTCTTCTTTTTTTTTCCGCATCGTCCGCATAAGAGCGTTCCAAACCGCGTACACAGTAGTTTTACCGAACGAACCCAAGTCCGACTCCATCTCACACGTAAGCAACGAGAATGGGGCGCGGAGGACTGGGCAGGTGTTGGGGTGGAATGGTGGGGCTTTACTTTTTTCCACAATAACATACACACTCGGAGTTTACAGAAATAAAGACAAATAAAAAGGAAATAAGGATTGAAACCCGTATAAAAAACATTTTAGACAGATTAGTTTTGTTTTCCTTTTTAAAGAAAAAGACAAAGAAAAAAAAATAAGGTCGCAACACGCACTTGCTTACGGTTATCCTCCGTTCACTGCGTTGTGGAACGACAACCTTTCCGCATGTCGCCCGCATCCTCTCTCCCCCTCTGCGTGTCCCTCATGCTGAAAAAAACTAAATCACACTGTGCTCTTGCTTCTAAGGTAGGGGAGTTCTCTTCTTTTCTTTTTTATTTCGCCTTATGTGTGTGTGTGTGTGCGTCGTCCCTCACTGTGAAACAACAGCGGAGGAAAACCGAGTTGGATTCACGTCCCTTAACTAGCACACGCACAGACAGAAAGGAATGTAAACAAAAGAAGAAAAACAGGCTTATCAAGAGGGTGGGACGGTGCACATCTGTGGCGCTAACGCCACGTAGGTGGTGGAGAGAAAACCACAGTGTACAGTGCGCACTTCCTTATTCGTTCTCTTTATAATAAAACTTATGGAAAAAGAAAAGAGAAAAGAGAAACAGCTTTCATGATAACATGAGGACGACAGCAAACATTCCCAGAAGGACCGCGCGAAACAAGTCGGCTTTTAGACGCCTAACGCCTTACTTAAGCAGCGTTACAGCTCCGCAGCTGACCCGTCCCACCGCAGCCTTCGCTTCGAACTTGCGTATCATTCAATTCATGGTGCCCGGCAAATCGTTCTCATCAGGTGTAATGCACACCTTGTTAGTGTTCTTCTTTGTTCCTAACTGTTGTCCGTCTCTCTAGTGGCGGTCAGGGCACTCGCGGGACAGGTGCTCCGTAGAGCCGCAGTTGTAGCACGCCTTCGCCTTGCGCTCGCTCGGGCAGTCGCGGCTCATGTGGCCAGTCTGACCGCAGTTATAGCAGGTGCGCGTGTCAGCGCCAGTCTTGGCCTCATTCGGGCACTCGCGAGACAGGTGCTCCGTAGAGCCGCAGTTGTAGCACGACTTCGCCTTGCGCTCGCTCGGGCAGTCGCGGCTCATGTGGCCGGTCTGACCGCAGTTGTAGCAAGAGCGGGATGCGGCAGCCTTGGGGCATTCGCGGCTCATGTGGCCGGCCTCACCACACTTGTAGCACGTGACAGCAGCGGACATTATTCGACGGGTTGGTTGGGTTTGGAAAGCGGGAGTGGATAGTAGTGGTAGGAAGAAGAGCGGGACTCGAAAGCGAATTCTCTATTTATACGGTAAAAAGAAACAAGCAAATGAATGAGTGATGGAAGGACACGCAACGAGTTTTATAAAGAAGTGAGGAAGAGGGGATGTGAAAGGGAAAGTTATTCTTTCATATCCTTTTTGTGTCGTTTTGTAGATGACGAAACAGAGCAATGGCAATTTGGTGGTGCTCGGCAACGGCTGCATTGGCGTGTGAGGATCACACACACACCCACACACACACACATACACATATGTACTTCTTCGGCAGTTTTGCAGTTGGACCACGTACATGTGCAAAACGAAGAAGTAATGCCAGCGACTACGCAGAGTAAGCTGCTCATCAGTCTGCGTGAAAAGCGCATCTGCAGCCTCCAAAAACACCACTACCTGTAACGAGCGCGTGTCTGTGGAGTGGGCCGAGTGCGCAAAAACGTCGACCAAAACACAGAGCTCTGGAACGAAGTGGTGCACGGCTTTTAAAATAGAAGAGGAGGGAAAAGACACCTAAATGTTGATAGGCTTCGACGCTCAGTAAACTGGCGCGCCTGCGTCAGTCCGTAGCCCGCAGGCTATGTGTGACGCGACTATCTCCTGATGTGCCCTTCCCATAGCGTGTTCCTTGACATCTTTGAGGTTGATCAACTTTAGTTACAAACACAAGTCATAAACCGTTTTCTTTTTCCAAACAAGACAAAGTTTCCTACCAGAATCCCTCGTCTACCAGGGACGATCAAGACGCAAAAGAAGAAAAAGAAAAGAACAAAAACGAATACGCGCAAGAACTACAGGAAGAACCTACACAAGCCACCAAAACAACTCTCTCAAGATCCAACACTACCTTCATCAAAAAACCCGTAAGAAGGAGAAAAAAACATAATAAGAAGAAAAGAAACATATATATCGTGAGGTGCGATTGTGTACCTCACTGCTCTACGTCGCGGTGTCCAACACGTTTGTTTTCTCTCCGTCAACACAGACACACACGAGAAGAGAAACAACGTAGCAAACAAACAAACATAAACGAAAGAAAGAAGAACTCCAACTCGATACAGGATGAAAAGAACACGAAAATTCTCTCACGCTCAAAGAAACAAAAACAGTGCTACACACCAGAAACTCAAAAATAATAAAAACAATAAAAGGAGGGCCGATAAAGTTGCGTTTTACTGCGGTGGTTGCTCTTTGACTCCCCTCTTCGGTTGCCTGTTTGTATACTTTTTCTTTACTTGTTGCTTCTAAGACTGGCTGCTCAACAGGACAACGCGGGAAGCGGACCGACACATAATAATGAAGAGTGAGAACACCGCACGTACAAGAAGAACAATTAAAAGAAAAAAAAAAACACTTTCCTCTGCCACACATAGGTCGTACACCACATCTATCATCTCCAGCTGTTTGGGGTAGTGGGTTCGATTTGAAAAGAAAAAAAAACTCAAGGTCACTCCACACGACGCCTCTAACAGCTTAAAAAGGGCGGCCAGAGCCGAACTGAGGCGGCATGCCAAAGTTCGTCTGCGGCGGCGGCATGCCCATCTGCATCGGCGGCGGCATCCCGGTCATGGGCGAGACAGCCGTATTCTCAATCATCAGCGGCACCCCGCCGGGGCCCTGCACGGGACCAGCCCGGCGCGCCGCATCCTTCGCGGCCGTCTGCGCGTCCATCATCGACTTCTCCATGCGGTCCACCTTGCCCGAGTACTCCTGGATGACCTGAATCATGTACGGCATCGCCGCCTCCATCCGCTGATTCAACCACGCCTTCTGCATCACCGTGGCCGGCTTCAACAAGTCGTAGCACGTGTAAAGGCAGGCTGCGAAGCACTCCGGCGAGTCCTTCACGAAGTAATCCAGCAGTGCGGTGACAAGCTCGCCATCACCGCTCTCGGCCGCCGTCTCGATGGCCTCCTCGAAGAGCCTGTTCTCCTTCGCCACCGTAATGGCGTGGGCGTAGCGCTTGTTCCGGCGGTGCAGCAGCAAGGCAATCTTGCGGAACTCGAAGAGCTCCATCTTCTCCAGCCGCGCAGACAGCTCCTCCGAGTCGTAGTTGTTAAACGTCTCTACGGAGTGGCGCAGCGCCTTGAAGTCTTCCTCCTCGATGTACAGGTCGTTCAGCGCCTCGTTCACCTTCTTCGCGTTGCGCTCCTGGGCTGCCTCAAGGTAGGTGCGCACCACGTAGATGGGTGCCATCTTCTTCACCTCGAGCATCACCCGTTCCGGGTCGACGCGCTTGAAGACGGAGGAGAGGAAGTCGTTGAGCTGCTCCGGGTGGGTCTTGATGTAGAAGCCAATCGCCGTGTACACCACATCACTGGCACCGAGGTGGCCAATGACGTCCTTGAAGATCTCGTGGTCGAAGGCGTCGGCGTGGTGCTGCATCATCGTGTTCGCGGCTGCAAGCCAGTCTTCGTTGTTGATGTGCAGCAGGCGGAGCACCACCCAGTGATGGTACTGCTCGCAGACCGAGATCATCTTGTGCGTGTTGATCCTCTTTGGGTACATGTTCACGTGCTCCACCAGCTTCTCCGGGCGGTACTTGGCGAGCAGGACGCCCATCTCGGTGAAGATGGCCATGTGCGCGCCCTGCTGGCCGGCGGCGTTCTTGAGGACGGCGAAGAGCTCCTCCCAGAGGCCGCGGGTCTCGTAGCGGTTGCACATCGAGCTCACCTCCTCCGCCTTCAGTACCACCGGCACAGCGCAGATGCCGGCCAGCTTCAGCTCGCCCGCCTCAATGCAGGCCAGATTGACCTCCTTGTACGTAGAGATGGACTTGGCCTTGTTCGCCGCCTCCACTGCAGCGGTCAGGTTGTGGAGCTTCACCTCCGTCGAGGCAAGCCGGACGTAGTTGTTCGCAACGGTGTAGAGTACGCGGGCGGACTCATAGAGCTTGTCGTCGAAGCAGCGGTCGGCGATCACGGCGATCTTCACGTTGTGCGTCTCCTTCAGGAACTCCTCCAGCTCGCCGAGGCGTCCCGTCTTGGCGTACGTGATGACGAGCGCCGTGTCGATCTTGTTGTCCTTGGCGCGCGAGTACTGGCGGGCCATCGTGAGGTATTTGATGAGGTCGCCATAGCTGTTCGTGCGCTCCGCCGCCGCAGTAACCTCGGCCACGAGATCGGCGTTCTTTGCCTTGATGAGGCAGTCGATACCCTCGTGCACCTCGTTCTGCTTCACCAGGTACTCGCCCAGCACGCTCCACACCGGCGGCGTGTCCGTCTTCTGCGCAAACGCGCGGCCGCGCGAGATGTCGTTCATGTCTTGCAACAACACCGTCACGGCCTCCTTCTGCATATCGTGGCGCGTGTACACGACAAAGGCCACCTCGTGCATGCCGGCACCGGACGCGATGTTCGCAATATCCTTAGCGTCGTAGTCCTCGAGCGTGGTAACGTACTCCATCACTTTGTCTTTGCGAGACCGCACGGCGGACATGATGAGGAGGTTCTCGAGGAAGCGGTTTTTGCGGAACCGGCCGTGCACGACGATCTGGTCCAGCAGCGAGGTCAGTTCCTCTGTCAGGTTCGCGTTCATGAAGGCGCGCACCGTCGTGCTCACCTCCTCGCTTACCTCCGTCTCCGGCAGGGCGGTCTGCTGCACCGACTCCACGAGCTGCTGGCGCTGCGACGAGTTCTCCGTCAAGACGCTGGCCCAGAGGTCTAGGTTCTGCTCCTTCACGAGGTAGCGGGCGAGCTGCTTGTACATACCGTTGCGGTGGCACAGCTCGATCAGCTCCTCGCTGCAGTGACCGTGGCGGTAGGCGATGTAGGCCAGGTTCGGGTCACGTGTCTCGCAGTACTTGCCCACCACCTTCGCGTCGTAGTACTCGTTCTCGTTGAGGAACTGCTCGGGGCTCTGGCCAATGTCAACGTAGATCTTCGCCAGGGCGTTGTACAGCGCCGAATCGGTCTTCTTCTCGCTGCGGCGGTCCTCGAGCCACTGCTTGATGAGGTGCAGCCGGCCCGCCTCCTCGGTGCAGGCGACAAGCTCCTCGATGGGGCACATGGTGCCGACGGCAGAGAGCAGGTTGCGAATGAAGTCCTCGCTCACATTGCACTCGATCAGCGCCTTCACCACCTCCGGCGTCTTGCCGGGGCTGCGGCGGGTGACGTACTGCTCGATGTAGCTCTCGTTGCTTGTCTCCACGAGGTAGTGCACCATCTCGTTCACTAGGTTGTGCTGATCGCACACGTTGATGAAGGGCCACATGTCCGTCAGCTTCTTGTTCTTGAGGTAGTTCTTGGTGCGTTCGGCGTCGTAGCACGGGCTCTCGCGGGTCATGCGCTCGAGCTCTTGCATCTGGCCCATCTCCGCGGCTGCCTCGATGTAGCGGAAGTGCACCTCAGCGTCACGGGTGTAGGGCACGATGGCGCCGAGGTAGTAGTAGAGCACGTCGTACATGTTGTGTTCGAGAAAGAGGGCGATCAGGTCCGCCGCGCCGAGGGCGTCGCTGTACTTGGTGGCCACCTGCACAATCACCTTGAAGTTCTGGCGCGAGTTGGCGCACAGGTCCTCGAGGCACTTGAGGCTGTCCTGCTTGTTCAGTTTACCAAAGAAGTCGACAAGCCACTCGGGGTTGAAGCTCTGCGTCTGCTGCAGGCAGCGGCGAATGCTAGCGAGGTTGTCGAGATCGGCGTCCTGCTTCTGTGCGGTGATGTAGCACTCGATGGCGTGCTGGTAGAGCCCGGCGCGCTCGCACAGCGGGGCCAGCTTCATGCCGTCGTAGAACTGGCAGATGTTGCGGGCGAAAATCTTCTCCGCGACGGACGGGTGCGAGTACTTGAGGTTCATCTCGAGCAACTTCGTCTGCAGCTCCACCGTCGACTCGTCGTTGTGGTCGCGCAGAACCTCCAGCAAGAACTCGGTCGCCTGTTGGATGCGCTGGCTTGACACGAACATGTCCACAATCTCCTCCGCGCTCAGCACGGGTGTGTCGCCCATCTCGCGGTAGAGCATCAGGCCCAGGTTCACGGCATCCTGCGGGGCCACGCGGATGAAGTTGTTCATGATGACGCGCCAGTCCGGAGAGAAGTTTGCGCGCTTGCAGTACTCCACGGCCTTCTGCGTCTCGTTCCGCTGCAGCAACACGTTCAGCACCTTGGCATGTGCGTTGCCCTGGTGGAAGATCTTCAGGGCCATGTCGGGGTCCGCCTGTTGGACGAGGTCGCCGAGCTCCTCGGAGGGGGTCAACTTGCCCTCATCGAATTGCTGCTTCACGTAGCCGATGCCGCCCTTCGGCACCACCGCCCGCGCCAACTCCACCGACTCGAACTCGTTCAGGCTCGTCTCCGCGAGCACGATCTTGAAGTAGGTCGAGATGGCCGGCGGCTGACCGGGCTGCTGCGGCATCTGCATGAAGCGCAGGAGCGTCTCGCGGGAGCGCAGGGCGTTGCCAGGGGCACGCAGGCACATGCGCACAGCCCCCTCCACGTTGCCGCTGCGCATGTAGTTTTCCATCTGCACCTTAAAGAGGTCGTCGACGCCGCCGAGGTTCGCCGTGGAGGCGATGCGCAGCGCGAGCTCCGCGTTCTGCATGCGGTTCTTCACAAAGTTGATGATGCCGTTGTCGTTGGGGCCAATGCGGATGACGGCGCCCTGGTTGTTGACGCAGACCACGCCGCCCACTTTGCTGTCGTCCGCGCCGCGGAACACCACGGCCTGCGTGAACTGCTGCTCCGTCAAGATCGTGCCCGTGAAGATGTCCATGAGGGCGTAGCTGCCACGGCTGGTCACGACGGTCAGCAGCTTGTGGCGGTCCGACACGTGCATCGCCAAGGGAAAGTCGCCGGGCTGAATGCGGATGTTGTACAGGCGGCGCGGCAGCGAGAGATCCGTCTTGGACCCGGTGGGCAGCTCCATGATCATGACCTGGCCACCCTGCTGTGGGCTGCTCCACGCCATGCACATGATGTTGCACTTGCGCGGCTCGGTAGGGGTCGCGGTGGAGATGAAGCAGCACGCGTGGCCGTCCAGCACGCGGCCGCTGCGGTTCTCCACGCTGTAGAGCAGCGCCTTGCCCACCATCGCCCCCGACATGTCGCGCGCCACACCCGTCACAACGAGCCACTTCTTCGCCTCGTCGGTACGGTACGACAGCACCTGCACAGAGCCGTCGTAGTCCGCGCCGCGGTCAAAGATGTGCTCCGGCGCATCATCGGCGGCCGTGTCGAGGCTCCAGTGATAGACGGCGGTTGCCGTGACGATGCCGAGGGTGCGGTCATCAATCCACTGCCAGTAGGCCACGTCATCGGTGAACAGCGTCGCCTTCAGCCGCTTCGAGGCGTCCACGTCGAATACCTGCAAGTTGCGGCCGCTGCGCAGCGCCAGGACCTTCGACTTGGGGTTCACCACGCACGACTCGGCATCGCGCACGTTGTTGCGGATGCTCTCGCGCTTGTCGAGGTCGACGATGACGAGGGAGGTCTGACCGCCCTCCTGGACATCCCGCACGCAGGCGTACTTGTCGCTCTCGATGGTGACGTTCTTGAACGAGATGGAGCCAGGGCGAAGACCACCGGAGACGGAGTTGAGCTGAAAAATCTCAGCCGACACCGCAGGGGAGTCCATCGTTTCCTTCTTTTTGAGCGTGTATGTGAAACGTATGTGTGGCTGTGTGTGCGTGTGTGTGTGTGTGTGTGTTCCCGGCAGGTTGCTGTTGTACCTGCAAATGAACGTTACGAAAAGGGAGAGAGAAAAAAAACAGTCCGGCAGCACACCGTTCTTCTCTCAACGCAACTGTGCCTCTTCTTCTTTTTTCTATAGATAGGTAATACTTGCCAGCACGGCGCAAACAGTAATAATGTGTTGGGAATATGCAACACGGAGTAATCTTCTTCCCCCTTCACAAGAAAAAGAACACGGCTGGTGCACAGTTACAAGACGAAAATAAAAAGAAAAGAAAACGCAATGGTTTGACTAAATCAATTATCAACGCACGCAGAAATGAAAAAAAAAACACTGTTTTTGCCAGAAAAGAAAAAAAACAGAGAAACAGAGAGAGAGAGAGGTAAGATGAAAGAGAGAAACAAAATCTAACGAGCCAAGAGGTAACAGAAATCGCAAGTCTCAATCATCGAAAAGAGACAAAAAAAACAAAAACTCCATCTCCGATTTTTAGAACGCTAAGGGACTTGCCGTTACCGTCATTGCGGAAAACAAAAACAAAACGGTCTGTTCTCTTCGTTTGCTTTTGATGATGTAGCTCTTCCATTGAAGACAGTTTCCATGACTTTGCAAGACTCCCACTCGAACAATGAGGTTTTACCTTTATGTGTTCTTGGTTGTTGCCATTGTTGCGGCTGATGCTGTTTTGATTTTCGCTCTTACCGCTATTCCTGCTGATATACAGTTGGCTGCTATCCACTCTGCTACATTACTCTTCTTTGTGTGTGTGTGTGTGGTACAAAAGCGGGTAAAGAAAAGGCACGCACGCACACACACGCAAGAAAAAGCGACCCCGGTGAAGACGTGACGGTGCGCCATCGCGTACTCATAAATGCCATCTTTTTGAAGGGTTGTTTTTTTGCGTTGCTTCTCTTATGCCAGTTGAAAGTTAGGAGACAGGTGGCACATTCGCGTCCAAAACATTTCCTTTGTCTAAGCTTCTTATTGTTTTTCTCTTCTACGTTTCCATGCCACCAACGCGTCAATTTGTGTCCTACGCAACTTCACAACAACAAGAACAAAAATAGAAAGGACATTTAAAGTGCGACGTACTCGTCATCTTTTTTTTTTTTTGAAACCTGCGTTTCCAAGGGAAAAAGAGAGCGAGAAAGAAAGATAAGGAAGGTGCAGCGCAGCGAGAAACCGATTGATGCTGCCTCCTATCCTCCCTGTGTGTTACTTTTGCTTTGAGGGAAAGCTAAAAGGACCTCTTACAAACCACACATGCACTCACCCAAACACACACACACACACACACAAACCCGCACGAGAGAGAAACCCAGACCTCTTGCCGCTTCTCTCGTCCATTTCACGTTCGCTTTCACTACATATGTAAAAAAAAAAAACAGAACGAGCACCGACTAATTGGCCTTATGAGGCTGAATGATGATGACATTAGATCGATGAAATATTTTTTCTCTCTTTTCCCTTTCCCGTCGTGCGTCTCTCGCTTATCCCTCGCGTCGCCGCAAAAAAAAAAGGACGTATTAATGAAGGAAAGAAAAGAAAACAAAGTAATTGAGAGCATAAGAAATAATAGTAGAAAAGGGATTCTTTTTGGTTAATAAGCGGTATCTTGAAAAGAAGGAAGGGGAAAAAAAGAGAATGAAGTAATTGCTAAGGCGCGACAACACCGTCGCCGTCATTTTCCACTAACTGATATTTTTGTTTTTTCCTTTGTGTGTGTGTGTGTTTGATACTTGACTCCCTTCACAATTGCGTGCCTCGTACTCCTACAGCGCCCGCTCTTCATGCCGCTCTTCTTCACCAGCAAAACATCCAGAAAGGGGCTCGAAACACACTCCTAAAATTGTGTCGTTCTGCGCCGACAACGCCGCGCCAGAAATCCTCACACAAAGCATTTCCATGGTGCTCTCTCTCTCTCTTGACCTCCCTTTCCCTTTGCTGCGGAGTTGCTGTCTGTGATGAAAAGAAAGAAAAACCTCCAAAAACACTCTTTGAGGTATAACTTGCGTGAAAAGAATTTTAAAAAAGAAAACGAAAACCTTCAGAACACAAAGGGAAGGGATGTTGGTTGTCATGCACAAAAGCACACACCAAGGAGGTACACTACCTTATTTACTAGACTTTTCTTCCTTCCCTCACATACGAAATTAGTACGCTTTCTTTCTTGCTTGCTGATGTGCATTTGAGCTTATTTCCTTCTCCCCTCTTTTAGGCCTCCGGGCAATCCTTGCGGAGGTGGCCCTTCTTACCGCACTTCCGGCATATCTTATCCGCCGCGGAGCGCTTCGGCGCGGTGGGGCAGGCGCGGCCGGTGTGCCCGTCCTCGTTGCACAGGTAGCAGTGCGGGGAGTTCTTGCACTCACTCGCGATGTGGCCCTTCTGGGCGCAGTTGTAGCACATCACCGTCTCCGACTTGGGCGGCGCCTCGGGGCAGTCGCGCGCGCGGTGGCCGGGCCTGTGGCAGTAGAAGCACGGCGCCTCCTCCGCGCTGATGTTGCTGGGGCACTCCTTCGCGATGTGGCCCGGTTTGCCGCAGCGGAAGCACGGAGCGGAGTCCGCGGCTGCCGTGCACTCGCGGCTCTGATGACCGACACCACCACAGCGGTAGCACACCATTTCTGTTTTCTTAGGGAAAGCTGAAGCGGTATAAAGTGATTAGATGAAGCTGTGCAGCAGTACACGAGAACGCGCGAGTGGGGAAGCGATAAGAGCGCTGAAAGAAAACGAAAAACAAAACACTGAAATTTGCTTGGGTGCTCTGGTGAGAGGCAGCAACAACAGAAAGGAATTATGTTGTGCGGTTGTTGTTGATGTGGTGGTAGTGGGAGTCAAATACACGTAAAAAACAAAACGGCCGTTTGTGCATTTCCGAATGCATGCGTTAAACATGGATTCGCAAAGGGTCGTCAAATAATAATGTAAGTGTTGGCAAAAAAAAGAGAAAAATCAGGTTTTGGAACGACAAAAGACAGAATTGCCCTTTCGTGTCTCAAACCAACAGATGCAATTACCAATGCAAGAAAAACGGCGCGTGCCCTTCAAAAACAACAACAAAAAAAGAAATTGAAGCGCACGAAGGGCCTGCTTCACAGAAAGGTCCTGGCCCGCCTTGCACTCTTGCGCCGATACTCCAATTGGCGGGTGCCGCAGCAAATAGCACACAGGCGATCTGCATCTCTTCCGCTCTAGATGCTCGCTTGGCTACAGTTTTTGGTTGTAGTTGATGTTGTTTTTTGCTCCTTGTTCTACTCTCCGTTCTTAAGAGTATGGCTGCGAATGCATGGCGGATAAGAGGGAGAGAGAGAGAACAAACTAAAAGACGAAAGAGGTCTTTTTTCCCCCTCCGTCCTTACACCTCAGCCCGATTCCTCATTCCTGCACTGCACCTTCGCCGGGTGTAAAACGAAGCCACATTGTTGGCAACGGCAGCTCCACGGCCAAAAAAGAACGTCCTTCGCTACGCAAAGAACATTATCGATCAAATTCTTCTCTCAAAGCACGTACATCCAACGAGTCCATCTGCGTTTGACCCCGCCGCGCTCCACACTTGACGTCACCTCGAATCATCGATCCACAACACTATCCCCTCGCTACCCGCATCCATAATTTTGTGCCTCAGAGATCGGGCCACCTCTAAACCCCATGAACGGCTCCCTCCATCCTGACCAACTGGGTAACTCCACGCCTCGTCCAACTCCTTGAAATGTTGCCTAAATAAACCCACCTGCAGTGACACACCTATTTAACCGATCGAAAGATTAATCTCTGTGAAATCCATAGCTTGCAACGCTAATAAAGTATGAAACCTGCCCTTTAGTCGGAGAACGCGCTATCAAGAGCGCCTCGCAACTGAGAAGACCACACAGCAGAAATAAATGCAGAAAAAAGAGAGGAAGAAAAACCAAGGAAGCCAATAATTCAAGATGTGTTATTGTGTTGCCGTTGTTTTTTGTTCAGCTAGTTAAGCATGTAAAATAGCACGAGTTGGGCACTCCGTAGGTCTTCCCGGCCCGTCGTCACACAACGTACTGACCGAGCTTGACACAGTCGCTGGCCGAAGACACCGTTTGGCACTGCGAAAGCTGCTACAGTCCCTCCACAACGGAATGCACAGCACTTCTTGTGGGTATGCCGCTCCACGTATACGCGCGAGTACACACCCTCACTGCTGTCGTCTGCCGTCACTGCCTGTCGAAGCAAAGCAACAAAGGACGCTCTTGCTGCGGTCCTCGATCAAATCACAGTGGACCCGTTAACATTCGTCACCTACTGCGTCAGCTTTCACACACGTGCGCGCCCCCAACGTATACACCAACACGCACATACGCTCCCGCCTATGCATATGTACCCACGTGCAGAAAAACCTTGACACGTTCAGATGAGTAAGCACGTGAAGAGTCGATGCTTCCACGGTTTTTTTTGTTTTTGTTTGCTGCTACATTTAGCGTTTACTCGATCCCAATTCATGGATCACACGACGGGAGACACATACTCGCGCACAAACGTCCCGAGAGGAGGTCACAAGATGGACCAGAGAAGGGTGCTGACAGCGTATGAAACGACCTCAATTGGTAGAAAACAGTAGAACTAACGTACAATGAGAAAAGAAATTCGATCACGTTGTTCTTTTTCCATCGCCACGCTCCCTTCGCTATAGTCCTTGACCTAACGTTTCACACGTATAGATCCTTCTCTTCCATTCTCGTTTCGCTTCCGAAAAAACGATGACGAGGTGCGTGTTCGCTTCTGCTCCTCGTCCGTTAATCCACACTTTTCCCTTTGTGCTTTCACAGAAAGTGAGAAGTGGAGGGTTCGCTTGGAGTTCTACGAACCCTTGGTTGGCCATCGATATGGAGCGCTTAGACTTATGTCGGTTTTATCAGAAACAATGAAAAAAAGGCTTTGTACTAAATACCAAAGCGGCGCGTATCTGTTGTCTTTCACTTTTCTTATGATCTGTTCTCCATCTAGACTGGTAGAATGAAGAACAACGGTTTGCGGGAGCAAAGAAATCGAACATGATATACAAACAATAATAATAACAGAAAAAAAAACATTTTACAAGAAAGCTACGTTTTTTCTTTGGGGTTTCTTAGCTGGAATGCATTCCTGACACTTATAAAAGAATGCATCGCGTATTACTTTTTTTTCTGCCTGCGAGGCAGCGTAGCGTATCTTCAACACGGAACAGAGAGGAAAAGAGAAAAGAATTATCCCCTTCGGGTCTGAGGAGAACAGCAAAATACAGAAAAAGAAAGTCGCTGTGCGAGGGGGGGGGGGGCGGCAGCGCATCCAACGCCTCTTTCACTCCGCGTGGCTGGCGCGGAAAGAAACCAAGAAAAGTCGAAATCGTAAACGTGAGAGCCACCGCCATCCACCGCTTCCTTTTACAGTCAACGAGGGAAAGAAAAGAGAACGACAGACGGCGGCGGCGGGTTTCCTCGACGACGTGCGCGCAGCGTTTTGTTCTGTTTTCGCCTCTTCCTCTTCCTTTAAGCTTTATAATCCCTTTTTTACGGTGTCCATTAAGTTGACGCATGATGGTCTTACACGTTTGATTATCGACTTACTTAGTTGCCGGGGCAGTCACGGCTGATGTGGCCGGGCTGGCCGCACTTGTAGCAGGAGCGGTCGCCACCACGGTCACCACCGCGGCTGCCACCATAGCTACCACCGGCCTTCGGGCAGTCACGGCTGATGTGGCCGGACTCGCCGCACTTGTAGCAGGAGCGGTCACCACCGCGGTCGCCACCGCGGCTGCCACCGTAGCTACCACCATAGCTACCACCGGCCTTCGGGCAGTCACGGCTGATGTGGCCGGCCTCACCGCACTTGTAGCACGTGCGGTCACCAGCGCCAGAAGACGCAGCGTTCGGGCATTCGCGGCTCATGTGACCGGCCTCGCCGCACTTGTAGCACGTACGGTCACCACCGTTGCTGTAGCCGCCCTGGCTGTTGGGGCACTCGCGGCTCATATGGCCGGCCTCACCGCACTTGTAGCACGTACGGTCACCGCCGTAGCTGCTGTGTGCGCCGTCGCGGTCGCGCTTCTGGCCGTAGCCTCCACGGCCACCCTGGTTGCTGGGGCAGTCGCGGCTCATGTGGCCACTCTCGCCGCACTTGTAGCACTCCATACCCTTCGCAGATCCGGGCTTGGCGGAGTTCGGGCAATCGCGGCTCATGTGGCCGGCCTCACCGCACCGGAAGCACGTCATGTTGCCGGCCGCACCGGTCTTCGCCTCGTTCGGGCACTCGCGGCTCATGTGGCCAGCCTCGCCGCAGCGGAAGCACGTCTGGGTGCTGTTGTCCTTGGCCTCCGCCTTGGGGCATTCGCGGGCGAAGTGGCCCTCCTCACCGCACACACGGCAGGCGGTGCCGCTCTCGTTGCGCGGGCGCTTGACGTCTTCGGTGTCGGACATGATGAGAGATTCGTAGAAGGGAGTTGGAGTTTTTGTGGTGTGGATTGCAAAGCAGAATGCGCAGAGACACGTAAGACGACGGTGAGATGCGGTTAAACCAAAGTAAACTTAACAGACACAGAAAAAAAGAGGGTATTTCTGAATGTAGGGGTGTGCGGTGGTGATTGTTGTTTCAAGGAGCAAGTATATCGTTGAGATGGAGGAAGAAGCAAGGCAGGAGGGAAATAAATTTTCAGAAAAACATCGTACCCGCTCAATACGAATCCAAGCGAGATAAGGGCAAGACCCATTCCGCCCTTTTACCGCTCGGGTGATTGCGGATACTCTGACTGCGAGCACAAGGCAATAGTCCAAGACACGTATGTTGTTGCCTTCTTACGTCACGACGCATTACAACTCAGCAAACAAAGAGAGAAGAAAGAAAGACAAGCACCGAGCCGTTGCAACTGGTGGCACAAGGAGTTGCGACACAGTGAATGCCAGGGTTCCTCTCTCTCTCTCTCTCTCTCTGTTCTCAGAGGAAGCACTCAGAATAGTTTTTACTCGCACCGTGTTGTGCGGACAAGCAAATCTCTCTTTGACATCTTTTCTTTCGGCCAATGGAGCACAACACAAAACGCCACTGAACAATAAGGAGCGACGACTACACGCCAGTAATAAAGACTTTTTCTAGTAATAATAAAAAGTGGGCATTGAGGCAACAGAATCAACATCAACACGGAAAACACACGTGAAGGGCAAAAGTCGAGAGAGAAAGAGAAACCGCTCGGCCTTCTCAGCACAACGCGCTGCGAAGGTGCCGGTATTGGAAAGAATGAAAAATATGTGTATCCAGCTCGGAACACTTTATGGCAACGGTTGTCGATATCGTGCCACAACCCCCCAAAAAAGGAGTTCAGATGTGCTGCGATGTGCCAACGCTTTCCCTTTTTCCCTCCTTCCGCGCAGTGTTTCCTGCGGATTCTCTTTCATCTTCCTCTTCCTTTACCGCGCAGGGAAATAGCGCTCGTACAGCTTCGTCTGATCGTCGCGCGAGATCTTCGTCCAGCCCTTCTCATGCACGTGGTAGACGGTGACAATACCACCCGAGGCGCCATCACGGTAAGTGGCGTGAAAGATCGAGCGGCGCGCCAGATCGCACGCCTCTTCCACCGAAAGGTCCTTGCGGTAGCCCGTGTCCAGTACACCGTACGCGTAGATGGAGCCGGAGCCGACGCTGAAGAGGTCCTGCTTCACGCGCGAGCCCTTGTCGTCGACGTAGTACAGAGAGGGACCGAACTGGTCCCACCCCGCCACCATGGTGCCCATCGAGAGTTGGTGGTTACGGTACGCGTACGTGATGTTCGCCAAGATCTTACTCGCGGCAGCCACCGTGATGCGGGTGCCGTTGCGCAGCTCCCACAGGCGGCACTCCATGCCCAGCACACGCTCCCAGTACTGGCAGTCCGCCGCACCTCCGGCCAGCGTACCCAGCAGGTAGTCGTTGATCTCCAGCACCTTCATCACGGTCTGTGACGCGATGTACTGCCCCGTAGACGCACGGGAGTCGACAGCGACGATGATGCCGCCGTTGAAGCGGAAGGCGAGAGTGGTCGTGCCCTTCTTCACGTCCATCTTCGGGATGGCCCGAGGTACCGGGCACGCCCCGGCCAGCGTCCAGGCGCGGTTCTCGCCATGCAGATGGCGGCTAGAGTCGAGCGGGTCGGCCGTCACCTTTTCGCACGAGTCGGGCGACTCGTCGTCGTCGCGTCGCTGCGGGCCCCGACGGTAGGAGCACATGGCGGTCAGTGGATCCTCGCGCTGCGTGTCCTGCAAGTTGTGGTAGGTGAAGGGACCGATGTGCGGGCAGTCGTCCATCGTGAAGTTGGACGACATGACGGACTCAAAATCGGCGAACATTTTTGACGTGGTGCGCGGGTATATCTTTTTTTGCCTCTCGAAAATTCAGCCGTCTGTTTTTTTCCTAATGATAAAATCTTGTTGCTCTCCGGACTTAGCGGGATGTAAAGAAAGCGAAGAAGAGGTGAAGAAATAGATGCACAACAGAGCTTTAAATACCCCCGAAAAAAAAAGAGTTGTCACCTTCAGTCGATCCTCCAAAGTCGATAGGAGAGACACCTAAAGTTCAGGACAGACTTAAAGCCTTCAAGATGGACCGTGGATTCCATTCACCATCAGATATGCACTCGACGCAGGTGGTTACTGTATTCCGTTTTTGCAGTGAAGCGACGCCAACATACGCCCTCGTTGCAAAACGAAAAAGGGAAGAAGAGCACCGAAAACAGAGACGATGCGGTGCTTGCTTCCTCAACAAGTGAGCTTCACCAACGACCTGCGTTGCTCTGCAATTGTTGATTCTTATGTTTGGTTTGTCTCGGTTTAAGGTGTGTGATATGAACTACTCGTGAGTAATGTCGCGTGGTTCCTGCTGCAGTAGCAAAAAGGGGGGGGGGACGAATCGGAGAGGTTAAAGCACCGCCGTAATATCCTCCACGATGGCGTCGTCGTACGGGACGTCTTCACCTGTGGAGATGTCGCCGCTGCTGCGGTGACGGTGATCCCCCGTCCCCACCAGAAACTCCCGTGGCAGCGGTGGTAGCTCCTCGTCTAACAACTGTGCGCGACGCAGCTGCTGTGCCCGCTGCTCGGCCAGCGACTCTAGTTCCGTCGACTCAAAGCTGAGAGCATCCTTCACCTCCTCATAAGTGTAGTTGTCCAGCTCTTCCAGCTCACGCGGCGTCAGTTCGCGATGGCGGCACAGACGGCGCAGACGCGACACGCGCTGACGGCGGAAGTACGGCCAGTCGCGCTCCACAAAAGGCTGCCACGCGGACCCCAGGTGCTGCATGTAAAACGGCGGGACCGTCACCTCTCGGAGGGAGCCCACGGCAAGGCCCGACAGCGCGAACGGACCAAAGGAAATGCGTCCACCTCGCTCTACGGTGCGGCCGAGGTGCTGCATCAGGTGCGCAATCGGCATCGACTCGCCCCGCACCTTCACCTTCACCGAGTAGCGCGATTTCGTCGCCGGATTGACGAAGAACTCCGCGTTGCGGTAGCAGCGGCCGTTTATTTGGATGCCCTCGGTGTTCAGCTTGTGCACCAGCACGGGATCCATGGCGGGGCGCACGCGCAGTAGGTACGTGCGCTGCACCATCGACTGCGGGTTCTCCAGAAAGCGGGAAAGCTCGCCGTCGTTGGTGAGGAGCAGAATACCATGCGCCCGCATCGGCAGAGAGCCGATCGGCACGAGGTGGTCCATGCCCAGGATGCGGGCGTGTTTTGTGATGAGGGTGCGGCCGGCAACGTCGTTGCGTGAGACAATCACGTTGGCCGGCTTGTGGTACATCCACAGCCGCGGCGGGCTAAAGCGGAGGCGGGACTCGTGACCCGAGACGTGTACGTCGTCCTCCGCACGGACCAGGCGAAACGGGTTACGCTCCACCACGTTGTTCACCCGCACCTGACCACTAGCGATAATGGCGGACGCCTCCCGACGACTGCAGAATCCGGCGCGTGGGAGAGTGCGCAGCAGGTGCACCAGTCCAAGTCCCTCAACGCCCTCGGTAGCTCCGGTGGGGTTTCTGCCTTCATCGGAAGCAGAGACGCGCTGCTGTGCCTGTGCCGCCAGCTTCGCCAGTCGCTGCAACGGGTCGTATTGCGAGGCGCCAGGCACCAGGGCGTCGGAGCGATGTGCCAGCTGCGCGGCTTGGGCAACCTTCTCGGGGGCCACGCCGTCCCTCAAGATGGCCTTATCGGGCACATTCAGTATATCCGGTCCCAGCCCACGCTGCTCCTCACCGCCCTCCTCCGCCTCTTCCGGAGCTAAATCGGCAAGCGAGGTGGTGCTTCTTGGTCGCGTGGGTGACTGACGTGTCGGCAGAGCTGGCGTCCCCTCCCCTCGCTTGGCAAGCTGCAGTAGTTCCTCACCGGCACGCACGTGTCGCAGACGGTGCGGCAAGAAGGTTTCATTCCGTTCCTCTTTCAGCGACTCCGCCTTCAGCTCCATGAGCCGCTCACGCAGCATATCCGTCAGCTGGACCGGCGTGTCACCAAACTCCCTGTCGGCGCCAAAATCTCCGCGGTCGCCTTCGATGGTCTGATCCGCAGGAGCTGCGTTGCTTTCCGCCGCGAGGCGCAGACTACCGTGGCGACGCGCACTGCCACCGGTTAGGTGTAACACGTCCGGCGACAGGCGCTCCGTCTCATCGCGTGCACCGCCGTAACGTCCGCTGCGCAGCTTATCGATCATGCCACCCCGCACGTCCAAGCCGCCCTCGTCGAAGAAAGAGTGCTGCCCGCTCGCGTGCCGCTCCTTCTCCGCCAGCTTCGCAGGAGTCACGATGTTGTCCACGTTGTAGTGGTGCGTGATGTCGTGCCAGCGTCGTGCTCGGCTCGCCTCCGCGGCGTCTGGCGAGCGCGGGGTCGCTTTGAGGTGAGCCACGGCGCGCGGGAAGAAGCGTTCCACGTCGATCAAGTCCTCTACGGCGCTCGTGTCAAGCCCACGCGGGAGCGATGCCGCCATGTCCGCGTCGTACTCGACAGCGGTGTCGCTGGGTGGCGGGGGGGCGTCTCGTGCCTGTCTCCTCTTCGGGGTGCCGCCCCGTCGTCGTAAGCGAGGCGCGCCACGCTTCGCGCGTTGCTGCTTCGGCGAAGACGGCGGTGATGACAACGGCGCCACGTCGCTGTTCGCTTCAGCCGCTTCCTTCTCACCAAGAAAACCCAGCTCACTAGTCGAAGAAGGACCACTTGGTCCATCCTGGAAAGGAAGATTGTGGTTGAAATTGCTGGTTGAAGACCATCGAACCGATGGCTGTCCACCTTCTGCAAACAACGCCGTCCTGCGGACGCAAGTGCTGCGCCGGATTGCACGACAGATGACCGGTAGCGAGCCGATCACGGCACGTCGCATCTTTGATAGTCCAACTTGATCTTACTCAACCTCCTCTGACAAAAAAAGGAGATCTTCTCTTCGTTTTAAAAAATATTAAGATGTACGCCTGTGGGCGTGCTTAATCGTGGGAGATCTTTTGCAGTTTCTTTCACCGATAACATGTTGATAAGCGGCAAGGCGGTGAACAGGTTTTGGAATGAAAACAAAGAGGAGGAAGTAGAGAAGTAATGAAAAGACGCGACTGACTCATCATTCCAGCAACTTATCCTTCTTATTGCTTAGCATCCAATAAACCGCCAGAACAGGGTATGGTCGTTTAAGTGTCGGCGCAACCCAGACGTACCTTTCCTTGACTACCATATTTCCGATGTTATTGTTTTTGAGGGGGTATGAAATCAGCACGATCAGCAGTGGTGCGAGCATTAATCTATGCGACTGCAGTCCCTACATTAAGGCGGAACGACTCTTTTGAAATCAGGCATATACAAATTGGTAAAGCCGGCAACGGAGCTGCCATTTAAAAACGAAAGTGCAAGATTTTGCCAGGCTCTTCCTTTTCTTTTTGCCGCTCTCCGTCAGTACATGATCGTGCGACAGAGGTGATGGCGTGCTTCTGAAGGCACCATGTACCGTCCGATGTACCACAAAGTGTAGTCCAAGTGATTCACGCTACACGACATACACGTCGTCTCGGAGGTTGACGGGCTTTTCTGTGAAGACGACGTGTGAGAGCGTTGGGCGTTTAAAAATTCTAGCAGTCGGTCAGCGGCCACAAGCGTTGCGATGCGGATCGAAGCTTCCTCCGCAGCACCAGGCCGCAGAAGGACGTGGTGGTCCACCATCTGCGCAAGGTGCGCGTCGTAGAGCAGCAACCCCGCAGCCCGCAGCGCCTTGGGGATTTGATAGTCGCAGCAGATAGAGAGCTCTGCGCGATCGGTGAAGAGTCCAACGCCGTGTGACTTCACAACCTCCACCGCACGCTCCGCCATCCACGAC
Organism: Leptomonas pyrrhocoris; assembly: GCF_001293395.1. Classification (NCBI taxonomy): domain Eukaryota; phylum Euglenozoa; class Kinetoplastea; order Trypanosomatida; family Trypanosomatidae; genus Leptomonas; species Leptomonas pyrrhocoris. The sequence continues at coordinate 545,340 of NW_015438365.1, forward strand.
AAGGATAACGCCGTTGCAGGCGATGTGGCGAAGGACGACGGTGCGGAACGGCAGCGGCACCGCCACAGCTCCGGCAGAGATTGCTCCAGCGCCAGCGCGGTCAGCTGACTCAATTTTAAAATCGGCACACCGGCAGCGCCATTTCCGTGTGCAGGGCCGGACGAGGAAGAAGAGGAAACCGAAGAGGCGTCGCTGCCGCACTCGTGTGCGAAGTCGTGGTAGCGCGGGTGAAAACGCACAAGCGACGGCACGAAGCCACGCACGCCCGCACGCGCCGCGGCGGTGTTCGCTGGTGGGCGAAACATGTACCCCGCACACTCACGCAGCAGCTGGTAAAAGGACGTGTGCTGCTCCGCAAAGGCCTCCGCAAGCGAGAGCAACAACCGCACTCGTGCGCGCGTGCATGGCATCCAGAGTGGCGTGGCGCCGTCTTTTTGGCAGCCTAGAAAACACACCTTCATTTCTCTCAGCGCAGCCGCGACATCGCCATGAAACTGCTGCAAATAGTCGATGTCGTACCACGGTACACGATGCACTGCCACGGCACGGCGGAGAAGAAACATCATCGCAGCGGAGCCACGCAGCAGCGTGACGTCCTTCGCAGCTGGAACAACACCTCCTCCTCCTCCGCCAGGCGGGCCCTCGGCTTTATCTTTTGGCTCGGTGAGGACTTCCGTAGCGCGAGAGCCCGCGCTTTGGAGAGTGGATGCCGCAGACGGTGATTCCTCCTCCTCCTCTACCACCGTGTAGAACCCTGCAAAGCCGGTCACCGCCTCTCCGGGCGCAGAGACGATGCCGCCCTCTTCCATTGTCGCACTCTCTTCCTCTCTGTCCCCTCGTGAAATAGGGTGCACCTCCGCCCAGTGGCAGAAGTCGATGGCCACCAGCATCCCCAAGTAGTTCACGACCTCCGCTTCGTGTTGCCACAACGACGGCGGCACACTCAACAGCCAGTGACCTGTAGCAGTAGTGTTGAAAGAAGCCTCTTCCGCGCTCTGCTGCTCCCTGTCGACTTGCTCGCGCACCGTTCTCAGAATCGTGTCAAATACCTCTGCGTGCTCTCTCACCAGCGCCGTTGTGATCGGCGGCACGGTGGCGTGGGGCAGCTTCACCGGCACATCAGAGTGCTCGCCGTAAAGACGGCGGATAGCGTGCCGCACCGACTCTCCAGAGTAGACACGATCGATATCCATCACGTTTACCTCGCACTGCGTTGCCCATGAGCCCGTTGTGTATGGGGTAGAGGCAGGAATGCCGTCTGCGTTCCTTCAATCCTTTCTATATCGGTACTCTACGAAAACAAGAAAGGAGAGTGAGAAGCGCAGAAGCGGAAGTAGGCGTTCAACTGACTTATTGCATGTCATCTCTCATGAATGTGGGCACTTTGCGCAGCAGCGGTACTGCAAACCAAGCCGCATAAACAGCTCTCACTGCAACGTAAAAGTGGGGGGGAAGAGATGCTCTCTCTATCTTTGCCCCGCTGTCTGACTTGTCTGAACGACCCTTATTGAGGTTGTTGTTGCTTTTCTTAAGACCGCACAGACTCGAGTTTTTTTTCTCAGCTTTCGTGCATGGTTGATGTACGGCGTGCTTGAAAAGAACAGAAATGAAGAAAAGGGAGCAAACGTAAAAGGTGAATGTGAAAGCCCCAACGTAATATACATTGTAAGATGTGTCAAGAGAACAGACGAAAAGAAAGAAAAAAACATACAAGCAACAGAGGAGAACGGTAACGGTGACGCCGCCAATGCCGCTGTCGCTGTCGACAGCTCAGCGGTGTTAATGGGGAGTCAGACGGCGCAGGATGCCGATCGAACGGCGCTTCTCGCATTCGTTTTGCCCAAGCGACAATCGCCTGCTCCGTTCTTGGATGAGGAGACGCGCCACGGCGTCCCACCACTCCTCGGCGCGCAGCAAAGTTATGGGAGCATCTGCGTTACCCGTCGTCTTCACCTTGAGCGAGCGACACGGCGCTGCGTTCACGACAGGTGCGGCGGCGGAAGACATCTCGTGGAGAGCGGCCCCAGTCACGTCGTTGTTTTCTTCGTCCTTGACAAAGTTCGCACCAGTCGGCTCAAAGTCGCGCAGCAGTAACGATGTAGAGGGGGAAGTGGGCGCGGCGAGGTGAGAGCACAGTCCGACGAAACGACGATCTTGCATCGGCGCCGAGGGCGACACGTCCGGTGCGGCCTTCAGCGCCGTCTCCGTTCGTTCGTTCAGCTGCATCTTCGCGTTGCGGTTGCGAGAGGAGGCAAAATCAGCGGGCGTCGACGCCGAAATAGAAAGAAGGAATTGCCGCCATGCCGCGCCAATCTCGCCGGTACCGGCTGCAAGACGGTGATCCCACTCCTTCGCCAGCTCGTCCCCAGCGGCGTTGTTGCGCACTTCACTCGTCGTCGTTGTGTTGTCGGGCGTGACACCGGTGTCCGCTGTTGGGGCAGCCCGCTCGACGCCGTGAAAGAGTGCCTGCGTGGCCAGATTGGCGAAGCCGCTGCGCTGCAGCGCAGCCGGCGCCGAGGCGAGCGGCATCAGCCATTTATCTCCCATCTGATCAGTGGCGCCGCCACGTCCCCGTGCAGCCTCCCTCCGACACTGATACTCTAGCAACGGTAAAGGAAGCCCAACAGCTCCGCCGGCGCCAGCACCGCTGCGGCTGCTCTTCCGCACCCCTACACCAACGAGGCAGTGGCGAAGCTCCTCAGCTGGGTTCGCCGCTACGCCTGTGACGAGTGGCTCGCACGTTTGCATGATAGCCGTAGAGGAGAGCACCGCTTGATCCTCCACTCCCCTGGCCACGTTCTGGTAATGTAATCCGTAGCAGGTGAAGGGGGCGACCAGCTCAGAGGACAGGTGACCGTACGTGCACAGCACGCGTAACAGCTGAGCCGGATCTCGGCGCGCGGCCTCCAGTTGTTGCCGGACGCCTTGCACCGCAGGGTCCACCGCAGGTGGCTGCCGCAAAAAGCTCAGCGCTGACGCAAAAGCTTTCGAGTAGGGCATCTTGTCCTCCACAGTTTGAAGAGGCAACGGCGGCGGCTGTTGCTGTCCAGGCAGCACCGTACCGCCTTCACCACGTTTCGAATGAAACCCTAACGTGGACAGCCGCGATTCTGCTGCGTCCATCGAGAACGACAGGGCTGCGAGCATCTCTGGATTTCCCTCTGCTGCCTCCTCCAAGAGCCGACGATCCTCTGGAGAAAAGAAGAGGCGGTACTGGCAGTAGCGTAGCTCGGCATCGACGTCCAGCTCGTCGTCACCCCACCATGCATCTGTCTTCGGCATGTCTCGAATGGGTTGTAGCGCATCTGAGAACCTATTGCCGCCCTGCTCTGCAGCGACGACAGCGCTTGAAGAAAATCCAGTGAAACGCAGCGCCGTGGGAATGGTAGCCAGCGGCGAAGGGACGCCTGCATCCTCATTGAGTGGATTTTCACTTCTAAGGGTGGAAGCGGCGAGGAGCTGCATCGGGCCCGTGACGTACGAGCCGACCACATCGGAGAGAAAAAGACCGTCAGCGGTGTACAACGGCAGGCGTCGAATCGCCAGCCCTGCCTCCCACATGCACGGATCGTTGTACAGCTGCTGGTGACACCGCACCAGAAAGACCATGTGTCGGCGCAGCATGTCACGCCGCTCCAGTGACTCGTGGCGACACAACACTGCGCGTGCGTGGGCGTCGAGTACACGGCGGATGTACGCATTGCGGTGCGGACAGCGCCGCCACGCACGCTGAATGGCGGTGGCTGCTCGACGACGTTGCTGCTCGTCACGAAGCCGCACCGAACAGCGCTTACTGTGCTGAGCGCGTAGCATCGCCTGCACAGTGCAGAGTCCCGCTTCTGCCCCCATCATCTCCGCCTCTGTGTGACGGAAATTGCGTGAAAGCACGCTCTTCCTGTAGGTCATGTACGAGTGCGTAAGGCTGCCGCCTTGCCTACTCGTGCGGAACCGGTGTATCCATGCACGCAAGGCTGCGACAATCGTGCGCTTCGCAATCATCGCGCGAAGACTTCCGAGACGCTCCATACGATGCAGCTCCGCACGTATACGATGCACCATCCGTGACTCCATCGGGCGAGGTGACTCTGGCAAGACAAGAACCCGGATGAGATCGCCTCCATCCCTCTCCTCGTCCGCGTCACTAAGCGAAACGTACGAGATTTCGTTGAAGTTGTTTTGCTGTGGGGCGTCGGCCGGGATGCGTCTCATGGCGCGTCGCATTAACAGCAAACGACAAAGCCGTTGCAGTCGCGCGATCGCCACCATCGCCGTCACGCCTCGTGTCGAACGTAGAGAAGAATGTCGTTGGGTTGCTGAGATGGCGTCAACGGAGTCCACCTGTGAGGTGTGAGAGAGCGACGAGAACTTTCTATTTCTGTGCGTGTTCGCGTTGTTCGTACCGTTGCTGCTGCTAGAGCGATGTTGCAAAGGGGCTGTCGCCGCAAAAGGGGACGCTCTCGACACCCCGGACCCCCGCGGTGGAGCCGGCACGCGACGCGCCCTCGCCGGTCCTTGCGCTTCCGCCGAAGGCGCCTTTTTCCCCTTCTTGGTTTGGCTATTGGCGTTTTGCCCCGGGTGGGGAGCTGCGTTCGACGCCGTCCGCGTTACATTTTTGGATAGAGACGCCGAGGAGGAAGGTTGCGGTACAGGGGCCGTTGCGTCGGCTGCACCTGCGGGCGCGGTAGACGACGGTGCGGCGTGATCGGCCGCGGCGCGGGAACGCTGCGATGAGCTTCGCTGCCTTCCTCGCGCACCGCCCACCGCGGGAGGGCGTGCTCTTGATCCTTTCGACGCTGATCGTCTCTTCGCTGCGCCGGTCGATTCCGGCATCTTGGTGAGAATGTCAGTGCCTAAAACAAAACTTCTCCATTTAATCTGCCGGGGAAGGAGGTACCAAACCGTAGATTAATACCTCCACGAAGCGCAAGAGGCGGAAAGCGAATACCAACAGAAATAAAGAAAGGAGGGTGTGAAGTGCCAGGAGAAGCATCGACGCTGGAGACTCTAAGCGAAACTAGCGGCATAAGAAACATGGTTCGATTCACATGTTCGCTGAATGAATCAAAAAAAAAGGTTGCTAGCGATGGAAAAAGCGGGGCATTCACACGTCACCGCTCGTTGAACCTTCGACGCACGAATTCAATAAAAACACAAGAGAAGAAAAGAAGAACACAAACGGTGATATTTTTCTTTTGTTTGAAACGCTTCCATATGTATTATACTGTGAAGAGAAGCGCCTGTCATGAAGCATAACGGGAACTCACAACGGCGCAACGGAAAAATTCGGCTTTAGAAATGACGTTATCCCCCGGCAAGCAACATAATCGTCTAAACAATCAAACGAGGAAGAAGAAAGCCTGTGGGAAAACATATATATTTATACACTGATTTCTCCGCTCTTTCACAACTTTAGTGTCCCGTTGGGGAATTGCGTATCACCGTAACTGCCGAGAGAGTACACAGGTGCGGCGAACGGCTCGTAGTCCGAGTAACACTTTGCCATGACCGTATCCACCGCACGCTGCGAGAAGCCGCGGCAGACCGGGTTGCGCTCCACCGCCATCACGGCACGCCGATGCACGCATTTCTGGCCCCCTTCGAAAAAGTTAAAGCGGCCCTTGCGCATTTCTTGGCCCACAAAGCAGTCCCCGCTCAGGCGAGCAGCGCGAATTTCGCTGCAGGCTTGATGCAGGCAGTCGGCGCTTTCGACAGTGCCGCGTGCGTCGTCAAAGGCGTGGATGAGCTCGTGGCGGAGGTTGCGCTCCACCTGGTGTAGCACGGGCTGCTGAGACGCGACGAGCAGCTGCTGCAGCAACTGAGAAGACGAGGACAGCGGTGTCTGAGCAAGCGGGTTGGACGACGATGATGACGACGACGAAGTTGGTGCGCTGTCTTTCTTCTTAAGAAACGCCTCGGCGTGCTTCGTGTTAAAGAGACGGATAATGTGGTCCTCTAACAGTACCACATCCTTTGCTTTGCAATCCGCGCGAGCACTACGCCACATGTACCCCGCCAACACGCGATCAGGCGTCAGGCCGTGTGCGTCGTGCGCAGCCTCACTGTGCGGCACCAGTGGAAGACACTTGATGCGATCGCGCCGAAACGGAGCCCCAGCGATCTCTTCGATGCTCTTGATCATGTACTGCACCGTATTTACGTTGCGCAGGACGTACTCCACTGCGCCTTCGCAGACATCGTGCGGGCTGTAGAGGTTGTCGACGTTGACCTCAGCCGTGGCGTCCTCACGCCCCTTCGCTGGCAGCGGTTCGGGACGGTGCGCATCCGTCATTTCAGGCAAATCGCAATTATATATATATATATATATATATATAAGAGAG